>NW_026863171.1:0-172262 GCF_026571515.1 Ruditapes philippinarum | reverse complement strand
TAGATGTTGATATTATATTTGGTGCATGGGCATATTTGTCTATATCTGTAACTAAACTTGCTGGACAAGGCAGGTTACAGTTAACAAGGGTACCATTTACACACTGGTCATTCTCATTCTATGAGGTTAGTTTAAAACATTCATTCTTATTACATAAAATGTGTAAATAATTTACCAAATAGCACTTACATTCAGTTAAATGCTCATTCATCTTACTGTATGAGATAAGGAGACAATTGAAAGAAAGGTCCTATAGTAACACTAAAACAGCCAGAAGTAACTTCCTTTTGTCATCAGTATGCTCAATTGTAAATGTTTGATATTGAAATCCCTCATACTGGACAATGGACAGTTGAAAAAAAGAAATAAGTTTGTTGTACATAATGAGCAGTATTTTACCTCTAGGAGATTGTCAGGACATTCATATAGGTTGTTATACAGTTAACAGGTAGTAGTATCATGTATATAAGCCAATATCTGCTTAAGCCATTACCGCATGAGCATTTTGTGAAAAATGGCTGTTTTCATGGAAAAGTCTCCTGTTACAAGTTCAAATTGCTATAAAACTATAAAAACTGCTTCAATACTAATCAAAATTGGCACAAATGTTGACTAGACCATTGCCTTTGTAACAACATGCTCAGTCTTAAATTTCCTGTTACCATGGCAATGAGGGGACATCTTAAAATTGCCAAAAATCACTAGTTTGCGATGATTTTTTCCATCAAAATTGATTTCAAAGTGCTGCAACTTCTCAATGGATTGAGATAGAGTCAAAGGCTATTCAGTGTTGGTTACATGTTAACTTATGATCGACTTGGGGTCATTTTTAGCCTCTCACAAGTCCAAAATTTTCTTTTGATGAGGGGGCCTGCTGCCCTCCCCATCAAACCCCAAACAGAAGGGGGCACATCCCCCTTCTGGCAACCCCCTGATGTATCTTTTGGATAGGGGGTGGTGCCGAAAAAGTGGTCACTTTTTTAAACAACATTTCTCAAACAAAAACAAGTGTTGGGGGCCTAAATAAGGCATTTTGTCACCATTTGAGACAACAAAAGGGGGGGGGGGGTAAAAAAGACGTAGAAAGGTGTGTATATCTGGTAATGGGTTAAACTGTACATGTAAAATAATTTGTAAATAGAAATGTCTTGGTATTTTACATTGTAACATTTTGTTGCTTTCTATCTACTAGTATTAGATACATTTGGACACATTTGTTCTGCCTTTACCCATAATATCAAATACCATATACACTGATGTTATTCATCCTTAACTTCCCAGAAACTACATTTGTATGTCTTTATTATTAATTCATTGCTTAACATTCATTTGCTCATATTACATTAATACATTATAGACTATGTATTTTATGACAGGAGCCACGTATGGAGTTTAATGTTGATTCAAGGTTTAATGGCCGTCCAATTCCACAGATTTCTTCACTTATTGTAAACCAGGTAATGTTTCATTATAATTATTCTTTAATGTAGAGAAGTTTTTTGTTCAGCAATTCTATGTTTTTGGAATGGAAGTATATGGGACATATACTGTCAGGCATCTGCCCCCAGTGTTTATGTATACATGTATTACTCTATATTTCTTTCTTGAATGATGTCAGTATAACTTGCTTCATATGTCCAGTGATATTTGACAATAATGAATCAATATCAGATCCTAAGTGAAAAACAAAATGTTTTTGTATTTCTTAGAAATACTATGACTAAATGAGGAGTTATTCTAGAGGTATAACGCATGAGTATATAAAGATATTGTTTAGATATAGAACTGTTATGTAGTAATGCTTGAATATGTACGACTGTTGATAAGACGGTCCCCCTTAACATGAACATTTTAAATGAAAATACATGTAACTTAATAAATTAATATCATCATGATCCAATTTCAGATAAAGAGGACAATAAGAAAGAAACATGTTTTACCAAGTTATAAGATGAGATATAAACCTTTGTTTGTAAAACCTGAAGAATCATTTATCAACCCTGATATATGTTTCCATGGACATAAGCTAGGACCAGGAAAATTGTCAGTAAAGGTGCTAAAATGTAGCAGACTACAAGAGCTGTCATCAGAATGTAAACTGTACTGTACATTATCTGTTGGTAAGTGATTTCTTCTGAAATTCAAATATAAAATGACATCAAAATCTATGATAAAATCTAAAAAGCTTAAAGAGAAATTATAACTTCCATTTACAACAAAAGCAAATAAGACTGACCTATTATGTTAATAAGATTAGAAAATTAGAAATTACTGACTTTAGTAAATATGAACGTCTAATACTCTTGATAAAACTGTCTTTTGTTGTAAACTTAATCAGACATTTTCTTCTGTTTGTAAACCAAAATAATACAGAGAAACAAAATTAGAGAAAGTAAGATATGACCAATTTTCAAACAAAACTTTAGCATTTCTTGTAAATATGGAATTGGTTTTTTAAAAATTTATTTATTTATGTATATACAATGTGTATTTTGGGGTGTGGTGGTGACTCAACTTCCATGGCTGTGTTGAGCTTATTTTATCAACATTAGTTTATCAGTTTATGTTACATGTTTTGTTTATGGGTGGTGGGGTGGGAGACAATTTTACAGCTTTCATGGCTGTTATGTTTATTTTATCAATGTTAGTTTATTGTTTATAGCCATGTGTATGGATATTTCAGACAAGGAGGAGATAGAGGAAGTATGGAAACAAAGTTGGGTAACTCTCGAGATGACAATGAAAATATTACCTAATTCTGTATTAGGATTGAATCTCAAAGATGTAAGCTTGCTTTATTTTGAACTTGTTTGTTCCAAGAAAAAGTTTATCTATTATGATAGCTGTGTTGTCTTCTTAATGCAACAACTTAAATGTAGCCTGTTATTCAAACATTTTAAATGTATTAGCATGAATCTTTATAAATTTGCTTATCATGACAAGGTGCCGTTTTAAGACTAGGGGTTATGCATTTTTTAACATGGGATTTTTGTCAAAATCATCTGTAAAGGAAATGATGTATATCATTTTACACCCAAATGCTAATTTATTTGGATGAAGCTATAAATATGTAATTGGTTTGAAGAACTTTTTTTTGTGAATACCAACAATTTACTGGAGACACAAAACAAATAAACAATTATTTTATACATTTTACTCCCTGTGAAGGAAGGCAGATATAGTACTGTTATGCTTTGCTCCTTCCATTTAATGTTTTTACCTTTGTTATTGTTACAGCAATTATCAGGAGATAAAACAGAGAAAAAGCGGGTAGTAGTGGATAGTATAATATTAGATAGTCCTGCAGCTGAAGCTGGCTTACAAAGAGTAAGTAATAGTTATGTTGGTGGATAATTTGTTTAAAAATAATTTGGTTATGGACTTATTCTTAAAGCTACATTAAATAAATATGTAAAAAATAGTTTTGCCGTCGGCCTAAAAACCAAGCATTCTACAGTTTCAATAACCTCTTTAACAGTATCGTTGTAAATCTCAACAAATAGTGTTCCTAAATTAGGATTTTAAACAGAAAACCCCACGGTAACACTAAAGTTCGTATACGAATTTTAACATGCAAATGAAGACTGTAATCAGCTTGTGTATTCGCTATGTCGCTGTGTTATAGTTGCTATCCGGAACACAGCAGATATAAGATTTTCTTGTGCAAGCACACTTTAACCGTTAAGCTTCACAGTGCACTAGGCCTGGGGTTCAGAAAAAAATAATCAGATTAAATTTGTATGAAAATATCCGTTGCAATTTGGAAATATACCGTTAAATTAGCACTGCTACTTATAGTCATGTTTGTTGATTTAAAATTGATGTACGGTTGATCGGAAGGCGGAGTTTCTCATACAAACAGAAAATGTACTTCCGTATTGGCCACAATGAGGTTGCACATTTTTATGCATATAAAACTCATTTCGCTGTCTGGACAAGAAAATAAGATCTTGAGTCGATATGAAACCAAGTTTATTAATGAAATGTCGCTATTTCTGTTTTTATGAAATTAATTAAATGTAACTTTAACAACATAACTGAATAGTAGTGGAAAATTAAGTGGTAGCTAACTCAGATTAATTTGTCAATAAGAGATTAAGTGTAGCAGCTGATATTTTTATTAATCAGAAAAAAATCTAAAAATTACTTCAAACAGAATTAATAGAAAATCTTAGCTCATTATTTTTTTGTTTGTTTTTTAGCTCACCTGAGCATATGCTCAGGGTGAGCTATTAGAAATCACTCTTCGTCCGTCGTCTGTCGTCCGTCGTATGTCGTACGTCGTACGTCGTCCGTTGTCCGTTCACACTTTTCAAACGACATTCTCCTCTGAAACCATAAGGCAGATCATAATGAAACTTCACAGGGATGTTCCTTGTGTGAAGCCTTAACAAAGTTGTTCAAAGAATTCCATTCCATGCAGAACTCTGGTTGCCATGGCAACCAAAAGAAAAAACTTTAAACATCTTCTTCTAAAAAACCCAAAGAGCTAGAGGTTAGATATTTGGCATGAAACATCTTCTAGTGAGTGTCTTACCAAGATTGTTCAAATAAAAGCCCTGGGGTCAAAATTGGCCCCGCCCAGGGGGTCATTGATTTTCCCTATATGCATATAGTAAAAACTTAAAAAAATCTTCTTTTAAAGAACCCAAAGAGCTAGACCTTAGATATTAAGCATGAAACATCTTCTAATGAGTGTCTACCAAGATTGTTCAAATCAAAGCCCTGGGGTCAAAATTGGCTCCGCCCCAGGGGGTCATTTATTTTCCCTATAAGCATATAGCAAAAACTTAATAAAAATCTTCTTCGAAAAAACCCAAAGAGCTAGAGCTTAGATATTTGGCATGAAACATGTTCTAATGGATGTAAATGTAACTTTAACAACATAACTGAATAGCAGTGGAAAATTAAGTGGTAGCTAACTCAGATTAATTTGTCAATAAGAGATTAAGTGTAGCAGCTGATATTTTTATTAATCAGAAAAAAATCTAAAAATTACTTCAAACAGAATTAATAGAAAATCTTAGCTCATATTTTTTGTTTGTTTTTAGCTCACCTGAGCATATGCTCAGGGTGAGCTATTAGAATCACTCTTCGTCCGTCGTCTGTCGTCCGTCGTATGTCGTACGTCGTACGTCGTCCGTTGTCCGTTCACACTTTTCAAACGACATCTCCTCTGAAACCATAAGGCAGATCATAATGAAACTTCACAGGGATGTTCCTTGTGTGAAGCCTTAACAAAGTTGTTCAAAGAATTCCATTCCATGCAGAACTCTGGTTGCCATGGCAACCAAAAGAAAAAACTTTAAACATCTTCTTCTAAAAAACCCAAAGAGCTAGAGGTTAGATATTTGGCATGAAACATCTTCTAGTGAGTGTCTACCAAGATTGTTCAAATAAAAGCCCTGGGGTCAAAATTGGCCCCGCCCCAGGGGGTCATTGATTTTCCCTATATGCATATAGTAAAAACTTAAAAAAATCTTCTTTTAAAGAACCCAAAGAGCTAGACCTTAGATATTAAGCATGAAACATCTTCTAATGAGTGTCTACCAAGATTGTTCAAATCAAAGCCCTGGGGTCAAAATTGGCTCCGCCCCAGGGGGTCATTTATTTTCCCTATAAGCATATAGCAAAAACTTAATAAAAATCTTCTTCGAAAAAACCCAAAGAGCTAGAGCTTAGATATTTGGCATGAAACATGTTCTAATGGATGTCTACCAAGTTTGTTCAAATAAAAGCCCTGGGGTCAAAATTGGCCCCGCCCCAGGGGGTCATTGATTTTCCCTATATGCATATAGTAAAAACTTAAAAAATTTTCTCTTAAAGAACCCAAAGAGCTAGAGCTAAGATATTAAGCATGAAACATCTTCTAATCAGTGTCTACCAAGTTTGTTCAAATAAAAGCCCTGGGGTCAAAATTGGCCCCGCCCCAGGGGGTCATTGATTTTCCCTATATGCATATAGTAAAAACTTAAAAAAATTTCTTTTAAAGAACCCAAAGAGCTAGAGCTAAGATATTTAGCATGAAACATCTTCTAATGGGTGTCTACCAAGTTTGTTCAAATAAAAGCCCTGGGGTCAAAATTGGCCCGCCCCAGGGGGTCTTTGATTTTCCCTATATGCAAATAGTAAAAACTTAAAAAAATCTTCTTTTAAAGAATCCAAAGAGCTAGAGCTAAGATATTTAGCATGAAACATTTTCTAATGAGTGTCTACCAAGTTTGTTCAAATAAAAGCCCTGGGGTCAAAATTGGCCCAGCCCCAGGGGTCATTGATTTTCCCAATATACATGTAGTAAAAACTTAAAAATCATCTTTTAAAGAACCCAAAGAGCTAGAGCTAAGATATTTAGCATGACACATCTTCTAATGGGTGTCTACCAAATTTGTTCAAATAAAAGCCCTGGGGTCAAAATTGGCCCGCCCCAGGGGTCATTGATTTTCCCTATATACATAGAGTAAAAACTTAAAAATCTTCTATTAAAGAACCCTAAGAGCTAGAGCTAAGATATTTAGCATGAAACATGTTCTAATGGATGTTTACCAAGTTTGTTCAAATAAAAGCCCTGGGGTCAAAATTGGCCCCGCCCTAGGGGGTCATTGATTTTCCCTATATTGCATATAGTAATTAAAAACTTAAAACTCTTCCTTTTAAAGAACCTAAAGAGCTAGAGCTAAGATATTTAGCATGAAACATGTTTTAATGGGTGTCTACCAAGTTTGTTTAAATAAAAGCCCTTGGGTTAAAATTGGCCATGCCAGGGGGAGGGGTGAAGGGGGGCAAAAGTCATTGTTTTTCATTATTTGTGTATAGTAAAAACTTAACATCATGAAACATCTTCTAATGGGTGTCTTCCAAGTTTGTTCAAATAAAAGCCCTTTGGTTTAAACTGGCCCCGTCCTGGGGGCCTATGTACAGGTGAGCGACCCCAGGGCCATCATGGCCCTCTTGTTTATTTGATTGGGTTTTACATCATACCGACATAGTATTATACATGTCAGATAGCGACGTTCCAGCTTTACTTGTGGAGGAAGACCTCAGGTGACCTTCCTTGCATTATTTCTGGCATGAACGGGCACCTGAGTAGAACCACCAATGTTCTGTAAGCTAACTGGATAGCCTCCTGCTATGAAAGAATCCAAAGTCCCTGTCAGGATTTGAACCCACAGCGGTGAGAGGCAAGTGGTTTGAAGTCACCAACCTTAACCCCTCTGCCACAGATGCCCCTTAGCTCATATGGGTTTTTATCAAACACCACATGCTAAACAGGTTATTGTTACACATATGTGATATTCACTCTTTTGTATGTAAAATGCAATGAAAATGTTCATTAGGGCAAAAATGTTTTGAATTATGAGTGTTATATTGTCCGAGGAGTTGAAATATATTAAAAAATTTAATGCTCCAAAGTGTCAAAATATCTAATGTATAACATAATCTTGTTCCATGAGGTCTTTGTTTACTATTTACTGTTCTCTGATATCCTCCTCCGTGGAATTTTGCCAAGGCTCATACCAAACTGAACCAGTCAACTTTTGATCTTCTGTCTTACCCAATAATATATTCTATTAGTACTGTTCCTTGTTAGTGATTTTACTAAGGCAAACAAGTAGTTATGGATAATATTATATTATACAGATAAGTATTTAGAAGTTAATGCATTGTACATTGACTTTATTTCTTTGTAAATTTAGCATCATTTCTTATCAATAAACATCCATTATCTATAGAGAAAAAAAACGTAATATTCATGTTTAATATTACAGGGAGACATTGTAGAAACTATTGGCAATGTGAGAGTTCTGTCCATTAAACATGCCATGAAACAACTGAAAAATTCTACAGAAAAGTGAGTATAAATTATGTAGACAGATTCACAGTCATAAAAGTTTAAAGCTCTGTACAGTCTGATATGTGACTATATGATACAAAATGTAAATGGTTATCTTGTTCTTTGAAACATGTAATTAATTTTCTGCAGTTAATTTGAGAGACAGCATGAATCATTGAATGATGACTATTTGTTTTGTTTTCTTAATAATAAGAGATTTATACACGGCAGAGTAGGGCCGGAAGGTGCTAATCGGCATGGATTTTGAATAATGGCCCAAGGGCATTATTAATTTCAAGGCCAATTATCACCTTCTGGCACAACTATGACATGCATTAATGTCTTTAATAGACTTGATAGATCTAATAGTAGCATTTTTCTAAAAAATTATACTTTGATATTTCTTTTGTTGAAATTCATGTCACTGTATTTCTGCTGTACTGTACAGTAACTTCTACAGATATGTTTCCTTTTTGTGTGTACAAAGTATACTAGAATCTAGAAGCAAGTTTTATTATCATTTTTTTGGAATGACTTTGTCATATTATTTCTTTAAATTTCAATAATTTAAAATCTGTGTTTGTATGAAATACGCTTAAGCTCTCATAATAAAATAAAGCGATAAGTGCTTAAAACCTACTTCAGTTTCAGTTTGTGCACGTGCATGTGCACATGTTCAGCAGGCTGATGATAATTTCTCAGCCCAAGAATGCAAACTCATAATCGGTCACATGACACTCATAATAATTCAAAATCATAGACAATTTGTTATTATGTATAGAAACAAGTGTATTAATTTAATATTTGAAACAATAGTGCTTAGATATGTTTTGGAGAACTTCATATTGGCCCTGCATTTGTAGTGAAACTGCACCTAATATTGTATAATTGATTAATAAAAGGTGTTTTTTTCATATTGTTGCATTGTATACATATTATAATAAAGATGTACTTATACTTCCAGTGTTATCATTCGAGTTAAAAGACATACTAGTCTAGCATTAGATCGAGGCCTTTACATTGATCAGCAAGATGATATAGAGGTAACATAGAAATATTATAACTTGTTTTGTAACATAGACATATTATAACTTGTTTTGTAACATAAAAATATTCAAACTTGTTCTGTAACATACACTTACCAATGCCCCTTTATAGGAGTCTGTCTGCTTGGCTAAATAGTGAAGGTATTATTATTGTTTGTAATACTGGGGTGGCTGGTTCACAGGCAAGGTGGAATTTCTCCATGACATTTCGACATTGAGTCTAAAGGTCATTTGTCTCTCACTGCTTCAGAAATCATTTGGGATAAGAAGTTGTTGTTTTGTGTGGTGAATTGATTATTAATTGTTAGTTAACCAGGAATACCAGATTGGTGGATGGCTGGTAAAATATGACCATAAATTGGTTAAAATTGGCATTAAAAAAAACCCCAACAAATTAATTAGCCATTTTACAGACTTCATTAAAATGGTATGGTTTGGCTGTGAATATATACTGACATAATGTCATGCATTTAACAAATACAATGTTATTATATGCTACAAGTAGCGTTTAAGAATTAGCACATCAATATGTACTTTTTTTAGCTCACCTGTCACAAAGTGACAGGGTAAGCTTTTGTGATCGCTTTTCTTTTGTGATCGCTTTTCGTCCATCGTCCGTCCGGCATCCGTCCGTAAACTTTTACTTTAAATGACATCTCCTCATAAACCACTAAGCCAATTTCATCCAAACTTCACAGGAATGTTCCTTAGAAGGTCACCTTTAAAAATTGTTCAAAGGATTTAATTCCATGCAGAACTATGGTTGCCATGGCAACCGAAAGAAAAAACTTTAGATATCTTCTTTTAAAAAACCCAAAGAGCTAGAGCTTAGATATTTGGCATGAAACATCTTCTAGTGAGTGTCTACAAAGTTTGTTCAAATAAAAGCCCTGGGGTCAAAATTGGCCCCGCCCCAGGGGGTCATTGATTTTCCCTATATGCATATACTAAAAACTTAAAAAATCTTCTTTTAAAGAACCAGAAGAGCTAGAGCTAAGATATTTAGCATGAAACATCTTCTAATGAGTGTCTGCCAAGTTTGTTCAAATAAAGCCCTGGGGTCAAAATTGGCCCCACCCCAGGGGGTCATTGATTTTCCCTTTATGCATATAGTAAAAACTTAAAAAATCTTCTTATAAAGAACCAAAAGTACTAGAGCTAAGATATTTAGCATGAAACATCTTCTAATTAGTGTCTACCAAGTTTGTTCAAATAAAAGCCCTGGGGTCAAAATTAGCCCCGCCCCGCGGGTCATTGATTTTCCCTTTATGCATATAGTAAAAGCTTAAAAAATCTTTTAAAGGACCAAAAGAGCTAGATCTAAGATATTTAGCATGAAACATCTTCTAATGAGTGTCTACCAAGTTTGTTCAAATAAAAGTCCTGGGGTCAAATTTGATCCCGCCCCAGGGGTCATTGATTTTACCTATATGCATATAGTAAAAACTTAAAAAATCTTCTTTTAAAGAACCAAGAGAGCTAGAGCTAAGATATTTAGCATGAAACATCTTCTAATGAGTGTCTACCAAGTTTGTTCAAATAAAAGCCCTGGGGTCAAAATTGGCCCTGCCCCAGGGGGTCATTAATTTTCCCTTTATGCATATAGTAAAAACTTATTAAATCTTCTTTTAAAGAACTCAAAGAGCTAGAGCTAAGATTTTTAGCATGAAACTTGTTCTAATGGGTGTCTACCAAATTTGTTCAAATAACAGCCCTGGGGTCAAAATTGGCCCCGCCCCGCGGGTCATTGATTTTCCTTATATGTGTATAGCAAAAACTTAAAAAGTATTTTTTGAAAAATCCTAAATAGCTAGAGTTTAGATATTTAGCATGAAACATGTTCTAGTGAGTGTCTACAAAGGTTGTTCAGATAAAAGCCCTAAGGTCAAAATTGGCCCCAGGGGATCATTGATTTTCCTTATATGTGTATAGCAAAAACTTAAAAATCTTTTTTGAAAAAACCCAAATAACTAGATTTAAGATATTAAGCATGAAACATGTTCTAGTAAGTGTCTACAAAGTTTGTTCAAATAAAAGCCCTGGGGTCAAAACTGGCCCCGCCCCAGGGGTGTCATTGTTTTTAACTATATGTGTATAGTAAAAGCTTAAAAAATCAAATCTTCTTATAAAAAACCCAATGAGCTTCTTTTAAAAAACCCAATGAGCTACAGCTTAGATGTTTAGCATGAAACATCTTCTTATGGGTGTCTACCATGTTTGTTCAAATAAAAGCCCTCGGGTTAAAATTGGCCCTGCTGGGGGGGGGGGGGCAGATCATTGTTTTTCATTATATGTGTGTAGTAAAAACTTAACATCATGAAACATATTCTTATGGGTGTCTTCCAAGTTTGTTCAAATAAAAGCCCTGGGGTTTAAAATAATATAATACTTTCCAGGGACTCATATGATATAATTTCATGCCCCTTGTTCATTTGTTTTAGTATTGGGCTACTTGTACAATATCCTCTATATATCACATTTAAATACTATACACAATAAAATATTGCTAAGTTTAAAAGGGGCGAGGTTGAGGGGCTATCTTTTAATAAAAAGATGCATCATCAGAATGTTTATTTCCTTTGTAGACATCACTTGACAAAAATTGAAGAAATGAAAATGAAATAAGTTCTGTTAAAATGATTCAGGAAATAGTATATTTTACTGATTTAGGTGTAAAATAAGGGATGCATATTTAACTCGGGTTTGCAAAATACATGCATATAGTTTATATATTTATCTGGCTGCTAAGTTCTAGAAAATAAAGTGTGATATTTTGGTCATTGTATGATATATCAGATTGAAGAGTCTGACATGAATGGAGAACTACAAGATGATATAGGAGACTTTGTTAGCATAGACTTCAAAAATAAACGTTCTTCCTCCCTCAACACTGACATACAACCCAGCCAACCTAACCAAGAATCTGTGAAATTCAGTGAAAAGTTAACAAAGAAAATACAGTCGGGGAAGAAGAAAATTCTTGGTTTGAAAGATAATGATAAAGATAAGGAGAGTGTTAATAAAGATAGGGACAGTGATACCAGATCACTTACAACAGATGAGGAATCTGCAGGTGATAAAAGTAAGCAAACAACATAAGTATATTGACACATGTAGAATATTTTTATTATCTGTAGCGTAAATTTAAACAATTAATAAAGGACTATTAATCTTGAAAAATCGGAAATGCTTTTATATTAATGCTATATTTGTACCTCATATCTCCTTATTAGTAGTAGAATGTTCACTACTTATGTAACTGCCAGAAAATTTTCTCAGAAACATCCAATGTACCCTTTAAGGATGATGAGTTTCTTTCACATGCTTTAAGGTTTTGGCCTTTCTTATTTAACAATTGGCTGTAGTGTTTCCATGTAGACAGATTCAAAATGTTCATTGCCAAGTAATATTTTGGCGGTTTAATACAAAGTACAGAAAAGTATGATACGTTATGAATTATACAAAACTTAACTTTAAGTGTACAAAATTTCAAACAAATGTATTAAGTGGATTCAATTTTTAGTTGCATCGATGAATTTACTAATTTAATACTAAATTATGTTATATTTTATGTATAGATGTAAGTGAGAGTATATCTACACCAAATCATCTTCGTGATGGAAGTCAGTCTGCTAAATCGTCGCCACAGAAACAGGTTATAGAAATAAATCGACAACGAGCTCACAGTGATACAAGTCTAAATAAGGTCAGTGTTTAATTTTATGTGTTTAGTTAACAAATAAGTTTATATCTAGTTATTATGTTTATTTTATTTTGCCTGACGCAATAAACAAGTGTTGTTTGTGATACTGCATGTTTAGCATACACAAGTTTTTTTTATTAAGATTTGCAAAATGGCTGGGTGGGGACAGGGTTTGAGAGTTGGGAGTGTAAACCAATAACTAAGAGCAGTGTATCATTCAAGATGGCAAGATATTTAAATAATCATGCTAAATACTTTCTGTGCCATCATTTTTGTATCCATTTCACCAATTAAAACAAATGTTTTTTGATCATTTTTTTATTTTGCAGCTTTTGAATATTATCTCTTCCAATTTGATTATATTTATATTATAACTGACATATTAGGTACAGCTAGGTGATGGTGATACAGGAAGTGCATGTAGTGATGCTGGTAGTTATAGTAAACCTGAATTACAACATCGTATTGGTGAAGTTAATACAAGAGATGTTCCTTTCTCACCAGTAAGTCTTAAATATATACATTGAGGATTGCTTGAAATAATATTTCTTTTGGAATGTTGCCATATTACCCATATTGTGTTGGTGCAATGTATAACCCAATCAAAAAAGTAAAAGAAAACAACATCTTATACAGGAATTATTTGATAAACACATATAAGAACATTTTTTATACAAGAAATTAATTTCTTTCATTTTAATTTAGAATTCTGTGATTAAGAAAATGAGAGAAAGTTGATGTCTTGTCAAGTTTGCTTATTAATGCAGTTATTTTGCACAATGATTGTGTATAAACAACATAGATATGGCTGTTTGAAGTTATTTTTGTGAAAGAATTAGATCTATTGAAATCTATTGAAATAATTATTCATTTATTTTCAATTTAGGATCCAGAATGGAATGAAGAGTTTGAATTTGACTGTAAAGAGGAAGATCAGTATGTGAATGTATGTGTATGGTGTAAGATTGCCCAGACAGAGAGGGCATCTAAGAATATGTCTACCACTAACAAGACTGAAGGTCAGCAGCAAAAAAATACCCCACCTACCGATGATCTCCCATCATATAATGTTACCACTAAAATAGGATATGTAAGTGTTATTTTAATAATCTGAGATCTACTTATAGAAAATGTCCACTTATGGTGGTGGTGGTAGTTGTTTTCACTCTGGATCAGTAAGCCACATTGAATTTACCGGAGCACAGTTCAGCCACTGCATCATTCCTGGGAAGGCTGTCAAGCAGTTTACAAGTACTAGTTGCCTTCACTTTTGCAAGGAACTGATTACTTCTGTACATGCCAGAGCAGAGGTACTGATCAATTACAACGAAGGTGACCTGCGCCGTCCATGAATCGAACCCGGGTCATCCGATTCACAGTCTTAACGCTCTACTTATAGAGAATAACATGCTACTTTCTTTTGATATCAATTTTATCAGGCGAGGCTGATATGGGCTAGAAAGGACGAGGCTTGCCAACCCCTTTCTGCCCATATCAGCCTCGCCTGATAAAATTGATATCAAAAGACAGTAGCATGTTTTTCTATTTATCATGTAACACATAATAACTGTCAAAATAACAAAATAATTTAGTTTTCAATAGCGAATTTTGTTAAAAAGGGGGGATTTTTGTTCAAAGAAATAATTCTTGAAAACAAATTCCCCCCCCCCCCCCCCCCGCCCCCCCCCCCCCCCCCCTGAAACTTAGGATTTGTAAATGGCGGCCATTTTTTCTTTCAACTCGGATAAAAGATACAACAGAATGTAGGCCTAATACGATAAATTCTTACCTTTAATTTAAACATCGATCCAAAACTAAACTTTACTGCAATTTTTGTCTTGAATTGTCAAATTCAAAAGTTCACGATAATTTCAATCAAAGAAAAGTCAAATCGGCAATCAAACACAAGCTATACAAACATGCGTCTTATTTTTTAAACAAAACAATTTGTTCACTTATTAAATAATAACCCGGCGAAATAAAGTAAACATTTACTGGTTCTCAAAAGAAAATTGTCTACCCTGTTTGTTATGATTACATGTATAGTATGACGTGAACATCGATGATGTCATTTGCAATATAAATTATGATGTCACTTCATTTAGTTGGTGCTAAAACTATTCGCCATCTAATTTATTCGTAATTGAAATCGAAATAATAAATCAATAAATATCGCATCTTGATTCAAGACTTGTAAGGGTATGAGATTACATTGTAGAATTCACATGCTGATGAAAATGAGAATGTAAGCAATTGAAAAAGTCCGTTAAAATGGGCGGGGCTTATTTTTGATATCAGGTTACTGACCTGATATCAAAAATAATTATCAGGCAAGTGTTATCGGGCAGTTACCCTAGCAGTTGCATGATAAATTGAGCTAACAGGATGGCTCAATGTCAACTGATGTTGTTTTTTTTTATCACATTATATACAGAAAAAAAGTTTTATGATTGACTACCTTAAATTATGATATGTTAGTCTACTGTAGATAACTATAGATTATTATAAGCAAATATTTTACAAAACAGTAATATAAGGTCTGTCTTATAATTATATACATGTATGTGAATCATTATAATGTAGGTCATGAGAAGCAACTTGTCACATTTTATAGATCTAAAATAGTTAAATCAGAATTCTGCATTTAAAATCAGTATTTGTAAGAAAACTGTAGACATTAGATTTATCTGGTATGGTTCCTTATAAACCAGAGAACCAGGCCCCCATGTTCACTAAGATTCAAGGATCAAAATGTGGATCAGAATTTAAAACTCGCATACTCTCCATTGTTTATCCTTGTGCATTAAATATTAAGTATTGACTTGATAAAAGTATGGTTTTGAAATTTTAGAATAAATGTATTGTTACTTTTACAAGATACATGTATGTGCATTTTAAAGTTGATCAAAATATTGATTTTGGACCTAAAATTGTTTCTTATTTTCCAATTATTTTTCTATTTGTACTGTTATTTGTCCATTTTATCCCAAATCCAGATTGTTTCCTCGCAAATAAGCAATTTTTTATATTTTGTTTATGTACCATTTAATTATAGCGTAATGCAATTAATTCTGGTTGTATAAAGTTGAAAATAAAATCAGGATCATTTGATCCTGGTCCTAACTGAAATGATCGAGATTTTTCTTAGTGGCTACAGGACCTGGTTGTTGTATTTTACAGTTTGGTTTGTTTTTGATAACAAATAAATAATATAACATTTTTTCTAGGTGAGTGTTCCTCTGTCAGATATTACAGCTGGCTGTTTATTAACAATACAAGGTGACACTCAGTATACCATGTATCTACATCCACCAGAAGAAACTATCACTGCTAGGTTATATATTTATTATTTCATATTGCAAAAACTGTAGTGCAAAAAATAGAGAAAATAAGAATCCCTAAAGAAAGTCCAAAACGGCAAAATTGAAAATGTTGCAGGGCTTGGTTTGATTGAGCCTGTTCATGGATGGCACTGTCAAGTGCAAACTACCATTCACGACCCCTAGCTAGTCATACTACTTTGTGTAGTTGAAATTTTATATTTACAAACTGACCATTTGAAAATAAAGAATTAATATGTAAACACAGGTTGTAAAATGAATCATTTACAAAATAGATGTAACATATGATGGCTATATAGATTGGTTGATATTTACGCTAATGGCAATTTTGGCAATTTTTTGTCAAGTCGTGACATTCACCAATATTTCCATATCGTTGACTTAACCACTTATACAGTAGGCTGCCTTCTTGAATAAGTCTAGTGACTAAACATCTTTATATATGAGAATTGTTTATTTTAATGTCAAATGTCTTTAGTCATTTATAGCTTATTTTATTGTTTGTTTTTTTTATATGTTGGCACAATAAATACAAAAGATTTAACATAAAGTATTATAAGTTGTGAGGTATAATAAAGGGGGCCTGATATTAGAATTGATAGAACAGTTGACTGTTGATTTGAAGATCCTGGATCTTTTCCTTTCTCTCATACTGTCAGTTAGATATATCACTTAAAAACTTTTTAGCTTTCAATGAACAGTATTATTGTTATAAAGAGGGACTCACACAAGATTTCTTTATTTCAGTCGTACAAAGTTACCGTATTCCGGACATATAGGATATGACAAGAGTATCTGCCATGGTGATATAACATTGTCATTTGTACACAAACCATTTAAGACTGTAGAACCAAATGTTAGAAAAGAGACAGTGAAGGATGTGTTGAATCCACCTATTCATAAGCTGAGAGCTCAGTCCCTAGAACGAGAGTAAGTTTTTTTTAAACCTTTTGTAATTTCCAGCTTAATAATGAAGTTTTTTATTGCTTTGTTTCATGTCTGTAAGATGTATGTTAGTTAAAACATTCTCTTTTTTTCAATGATAAGGCATAAATTTTGAAGAAATTTGGTATGTCATCGTGAATATGATATATATGTCACATTACTGTGATAATATATCCAAATTTTCACTTGTGCTACATGCTCAGGAAAATAATGTAATTTTCTCACTTCTCAGATATATTTTATATTCACTTAAAAGAAACAGATATCCTGTATTTGTGCACATCTTAAGAACATGTAAATGATGGTATAGAATTAAAGAAAACTTTTGATATCATTTGAGAACTTCAGCATATTTTATGACTTATATATACATGCAAGAAGTAGAATTGCAATATAACTAGGAAGTTTGTTAATTCTTTTTTGGGTTTTCAGACAGTTAGATGGGCAGCATAGATTCAGGTCATGTCAGTTTACCTCTAAAACTATTTGTCATTTCTGTGGCAAAAAGGTATGATTGTCCATTTGATGTACTCTTATATTTTTGTTCCCCCACTTTAGGGGGATGGGGGGAGGCATTTAGATTTACCCTTGTCCTTGTCCTTGTGCACCTGGGTATTTTTGTGTGGATTTATTCAGTATTTTTAGAGTTATTGCCCTTGACTTAGTAAAAATTTGCAATTTTCAACTTGTGTCACACTTAACTCAAAAAGGATTTGACTTAGAGTCATGAAACTTTACAGGAATGTTGATAAGCATGTGTACGAGGGTTGTCCAAAAAATTCGTGCACTGCAGTTATTGTCGTGAGAGTTATTAATAAAAACAAATAAATTATATATCACTTGAAAGAGAAATCTGTCTCAAATAAGAAAACAAAAGAAAAAGCCGAGTAACCGGCGTGTCGTGTAAAAGAATGGTCGTTGAGTTGCCTTAGTAACGTAATAACGGCGCACAACAAAAAATTGGGTTAGGTCATTACTGTAATTGTATTAATTGTGTGTTGCTTGTAAAGTAGTATTTGCTTTTTTGTTATAATTTGTTTCACTGTCAATAGAGGAATGATTGATGCAAAGTATTGTGTAGTTTTTATTGTTTTTATGCAACGTACATGTAGCATATTCCACTAGTGCAGGAATATATTGGACAACCCTCGTGCGCCGGCATTACAGACGGACGTCCGTCTGACCGGTTGTCATCGTCTACCGACTCTCTTTCTCTTCCACAGAGCGTTTGTGTTATTTAAAAACCAGCCTTCATGACACTGAACTTGTCCCACTTGCCCTTTTAAGTTCATTGTAGGTATCTGTTGGTGTTTTACCAATATTTGCACCAAATTTAATGATCGTCCGTATTTCCAGACGTTTAGCGACTGACATTTTCACGTAATAACAGTAATGACGACCACACACAAATGTTTGTTTATGACTGTTACAATAGCGCAAATGACGCAATAGCGCAAATGACGCCATATTTTCTAGTGACGTTAGGAATACGTACACACACTTTTCCCTGAATTTTAACGTTAATATGTAGTGTTTAAAGAATACCGTGATGCATCAAAGTAATGAACTAACCAAATTTTTTGTTGTGCGCCGGTATTACGTTACCAAGATAACTGTATGACAATTCGCTTTCAGGACATGCCGGTTACATGTTTTTTTCTTTTGTTTTCTTATTTAAGATATATCTCCCCTTCAAATGATATATAATTAATGTTTTTCTATCAATAACTCACACAACAATAACTGCAGTGCACAAATTTTTTGGACAACCCTGGTAGTTGTGCACCTGGATATTTTCGTCTGGATTTGTAAAGTATTTTTAGAGTTATTGCCTTACAGTAGTAAAAATTTGCAATAATTAAACTTGTTCATTCTTAGCTCAAAAAGTATTTGACTTGTAGGCCTGAAAGTTTACAAGAATGTTGGTCAGCACTTGCATATTACTTATGCACCTTGGGGTTTGCTTTTGGATTTATTCAGTATTTGTAAAGTTCATGCCCTTTACTTAGATAAAGATTTTTAGTTTTCAACTTGTGGCACATGTAGTCCAAAAAATATTTGACCTAGAGTCATAAGATTGACAGAACAGTGGCGTGTGGGGGCACCCGTGTCCTATGGACACATTTTAAGTTTCATATTATGATCCTTATTGGCTTGAATATTCAAAGAAAAGGGAAAGCTATTGTACTCACCCAGGTGCAGGTGTCGGCATCACACTTTGGTACAAAGTTGGTGTCTCCAAAGCGACTGAAGGGAATGGGTTTAAACTTAACAAACTTATTGTAGAGATAGAATTATAACACTTTTTGAACTTTCATCGAACTACATTTTTCAGGCTCTTTATTTACTATCAAGCACTGAAAATCATTGAGCACACTGTCATACCGACAACTCTTGTTTTCAATGTTTCAATTATTACAATTATTTTGATTATAGCTGGCTCTATGATATCATATGCCAAATATAACATTAAATATGATTTCATTTAGACTTTATGATCATTGTTTACTGCTCAATAATGAATATGAAGTGACAGCTTGTGTGAAATTTTATTATGTCATTCGGCCATAGATAAAGTAAATGGGTGATGTCACTTATCACAAATGAGATCCTGTAATTCAATAAGGCCCCATTATGGCACAACCAGTCAGAAATATATACTTGTAGTAACAATCATGTATAGTATAAGTTACTCCTCATGTATCTATGGATGGATTGTTACTTAACTTGCTAAATGTATTATAACATTCAAACACTTATATGGAAAATATGTTATAATTTATCTAATCTGATGTTGGCAAGTCATCATCATGGGGAAATTTCATTGCCAAGATTATTATCTCATTGTTCTTGTTTGAATATTAAAGTGCTGTATGTAATTAATTTCCTAGAAATCATAAAGTCAAAATAAAATTTTGTTACTTATATTATTTTGTTTAGCATTGAATTTCTATGTTTCAGATATGGTTAAAAGGTGGTTTAAAATGTACATTATGTAGAATGGTGTGTCATAAAAAATGTGTGGAGAAATGTAATGTACAGACTAAATGCTCAAGGTAAACAAAAAGTTTTGATTATAATTCATCCAGTGTTGATGATCATATCGTTTAGTCTTCTGCTAGTGTTTACACATCTGCTGTAAACTTCCTTTTAATTCTTTAACTGAGACAAAGAGACACAAATGTCAAGATTCTGTGTCCATATTTTCAATTATCATTCATTTCATCATTAACATTGCATGAAGAATTATTTTAAACAATAATGTTTTTTGACGATTTCCTTTCTTCATTAATCATTGTTAAATAACAACCGCGTATGTCACAAAAATCCATTACTGCCTAAATCAGATGTAAATACATAACATTAAAGCATGAACGGTCCCAAATGATAATGCCCAAGATAAAGAATCAAAGGGCTGCAAGCTCTGTGGTATTTTCTGATCCCTGCAATCTAAATCGTACTGTATATCTGTATGTGTTTTCCTGTATAAGTTTATTTTTATGTACTATAAGTCATCTTGCAGGGCACCAGAGTTTGATACATACGGAATTTTGCATAACTAGAGTTGCATCAAAAAATAATTTATGTTCATTTTTATGATAGCCACACTTTATCCTTGTATATTGTGGCTATTTCCTTAAC
This sequence comes from Ruditapes philippinarum, assembly GCF_026571515.1. Taxonomy (NCBI): domain Eukaryota; kingdom Metazoa; phylum Mollusca; class Bivalvia; order Venerida; family Veneridae; genus Ruditapes; species Ruditapes philippinarum. Next base: position 151,754 of record NW_026863171.1, on the reverse strand, counting down.
AAAGACACTAAAAAAAAAGAATTAAAAAAAAAGTTGACTCGACTGGGATTTGAACTCCAGACCTCTCACACACCAAACGAGCGCGTTACCCCTGCACCACGGAGAAGTTTTAAAATCAAAAGCTGAATAAAATCAAGTAATTCTAAATTTAGAATTTCCATTGCATTTCGGGTTAGGGTAATTTCGAGGTATTTTGTTCAGGGTAAACCTGTTGTTTAAAATTGAAGTAAATAATTTAGCGAAAATCTTCTCGCCCAAACAGTCCGACATGTAGAAACTATATATTCCACTACTCGGCAGTCAGATTTATTTGTGTAGTATTCGGTAATCGACATCGCTAAAAATAGCATTTTCATTGATTAAAATCATATTCATCCGCGTAATTTGTGAGTGTGCATTTATTGACAACTCTATTAGCCAACGCTACTTTAAAAGTTTGAAGGTGTAGTAATTTGTTGGACACTTGTAACAAAAAATTGTTCTTTCTTTTAAATTACTGGTTTTTAAGCAGTTTTGAGTGAGAACTAATTCGCGTTGTTAGGACTGTTAGGAAATTTTGTGTTAGACCGTGGATGTTAGCTATGTATTATCTGATCTGCGATCAGAAAATACAAAAAAATGACATTTTAGAAATAGCCAATTTATTACAATGTTGGTAATTTTTTCGAGGGAAAATATTAGAGTGGGACTTCCTTAATTTCTTAACAATTTAAAAATACAGCTTAGACAACTACTAAAGGGAGTCATTGAACAGAAATTGGTACAAATAATGTAGAAATAGTTGTGGAAAAATACACTTATTTCAAACCTAAATTTAGATGCATTTATGATGAGACTGTTCACTAGATGAAGCTAGTTTGGAGGATAAGAAGTAAACAAGCTTCCGATTGTAATTTTCAAATTTGAGATTTTATCTCCGATATGACTAGTAAATACATAAATTTTGGCTTCTGTAAGCTTCTGCTCTTGGCCAAAATCTATAATAGTTGTTATGTTGCTTTTTACACATGTACAAATATTCTAAATAAAATATGTTTAAACCAAATACATAAATTCATGAAAATCCTAATCTAAGATATTCAAATAGATTACATCTAATACATACTGTTATCAGAAATGTTATGTTATATTTGCCGATAGGGATGGACCCAAAATGTCAGCAAAACCAGAGGAAGCCTGGGTACCACCTTTGAAAGGCCAGGACATGGAGAAAGAGGAGGGGAAAAGTATGGGGAAATTCTGGAAGTTCCGACAGAAGGAGCAGCCATCTTTACCTTTGAACATCCCTCAAAGTTTGTGTTTTGGTTTCATTATATTGTTGTTGTTGGTTTTTTTGGTTTTTATTCAGAACTATTTAATTCAAATATTATTGTTTTATGGTGAATCAAAATCTCTATAAGCTACATTTAGTACTTAAATTTACTGGAACTAAAATATTTCTTACACAAATCAGATGTAACAAATATATTTCATTAATGAATTGGCTACAACAAAAATGCCCTATATATTTATTGGCTGGAACAAAAATTGTCCGCATACTGTAAAATCATTATTATTTGTGGCGCACAAATTTTCATGGTTTTTGTGGGTAAGTCAATCCACAAATTTGAGATCCAAAGAAATTTTATCCCAACAAATACTTCTTGCCATGTCTCTATTCTATGTATTACAAACATGCGCTTTTCCGCTGATTTTTGTGTAATGAATGCCCAGAGGCAAGGATTAAATCTATTGACAAGCGCTGTGTGATACTTAAAGATATGTTCATGCGGTTAGTAAAATGCGAGGCGGTTAAGTGTAAGATTACTTTGCATAAGGTTATTTATATTATTCTTTTTACAAGAAATTGAAAATCCACTAATTTAAGAACCCACGAAAATGCCTGTTTTGATAAAACTACGAATATAAGTGAATGCGCAGTATTAATTGTCTAGAGCAAAATTATTCCATTTATTAATTGTCTAGAACAAAAATATTTATATTGTAAGTGGCTTGAAAAAATATTTTAATTTATTAATTGGCTACAACAGAAGTTTTTTCATTTATGAATTTGCTACAGCAGAATTATTCATCTTATTAATTTGATAAAACAAAAATATTTCATAAAGAAAATTAGCTATGGCTTGAACTTTTCATGTTTTTTCCTGTATATATGAGCTAAGTAACTTTAGTTTTACCTTGTCTATATTTATAGGGAACATACCAAATAGGGCTCAAGCTTCACCTAATAGAAGTCCATTAAGGAGCCCCAGCCCATTTGCCAGTTTAACAGAGCAGGTTGATAAACATTTTAATGTATCTGGACTGACGAAAAATCTCTCAAACAAATCACTGTCAGCCATGGAGAGGGTAAATATTACATTAAATCTGTATTTATATCTGTATACAAAGATGGTAAGGATATAGTCGAACATCATTTCCAAAATTTGCTGAATAGAAATATTCAAAACAATAACTATGTCTTAAAGCCTGTTTATTATTTATTAGACAATTTACATTATGTGAGATAAAACAAAGATCAGTACTGCCTGTCTAAAGTTTCCCTTTATGAAAGGATTGCCTGAATCATTATTCATAACTTTTGCAGAAGCATCTTTGATATGTATATTTCCATATTCTTTTTAAGAAAAATGTTAGAATATGTCACTCCCAGATTTGAGAATATTATTAAAACTGCTAATTGACAGCATGGTTCTGTGATTGTTCATGTTTTTCTTTTAACTTTATACCACAGTTATAAATTCAGGTAAATCAGGTAATTGTTGGACATATATGTTATATTATATGACAGGATGATGATTCAGATGATGAAGGTAGATACCGTAACCCTACATATAGTCTAGATGATAATGTTGTTATAGAAGCCAAGGAGAAAGGCAAGGAACTCTATGCCAACTTATCTTTACCTGACAGGAAGAAAACCCTTGATGATATGGTAAATTATTTATTATGATATATTCATGTGTAAATTTGTGTGTGTGTTTTTTTGTGTGTTTTTTTGTGTGTTTTTTAGCCAAATCCTCAATGTCAGACAGGTAAGAGAGTCCCTTTCAAATCACGTTTTATCACCACAATGCTTATAGCCAGTAAGGTTGAATTAAATTATACTGGACCTTTTCTGCTGTGAATCTTGAACTATTCATTGTAAGTTAAAGAGTTTTTATTATGAAAATACTCAGTTCTGACTGACAAGTCATCAAGCTGCTTCCACTTATTATGGCTGTCTCTGTTTGATCAAATTTCTAAATTGTAGAAGAAAAGAATTTGTGGATTATCAAATTACAAAATACTAACCAACAAGTCAACAAGTTGAATCCATTTACCAGGATTCTCTGACTCATATAGTTGTACCTTACATAAAAATAAACACTCTTGACAACACAACAGACAAGTCACTATGTTATGGCTACTGTATAAGTGGTTAATTTTGTGACATGAAATACAAGTTTTTGCAATTTTTGCAAATCAAAATAATTCGCAAATAATTGAGCCCGTAAAAGTTACATGAACTATAGTAAAGTCTTCAATGGCCATTCAACATTTTACCATTACACCGATGCACCAGTTACTATTTAAATTTTTCCAATATGCAATATGTGTAATAGATAATGTTTTCTCAAATACTAACCTTATAAAATGCTGAACATAACAAATTTGTATTGTTTCAAAATATATAGTTTTATTCCTTCTCTTTCAAAAAATCTTCAGTTGAAGTAATTTTTTTTGGCAGGATTTATTTTATAATGTAACAAAATTAATTGATTCATCATTGAAGGTAACCAAGCTACAAGATACAATAGATAAAGAATCTGAGTATAAGTCAGAGTTGATGAAGAATTACCAGGAGATTACAGATCCGGACCAGAGACGACTCATGTCACAACAGCTGGAAAAATGTGACGAGAAAATCGAGGCATTGATGATGATGATGGTACATTATTGTGCTGGATTACAACATTGTCTAGGTAATTAATTGATTGATAGTTCACTGTTTATTATGCTACACTTTAGTAATTAAGCTAACAAATACTGGCTTCAGTCACTTAATGAATGTATCTTTATATAAGTTACTTTTGGACTTTGTATAAAACTGTTATCTTGTAGACTGTTAGTGATAATAATGTTTAAAGAGAAAATTAGGTCAAAAGGTCAGAGGTACATCAAATGTTGACTGAATGTTTTTTAACTTAAAGGAACTCCACTGAGGTCCTAAAGCCTTAAAAGATTGAATTTAAATTTTCGACATAGATCAGCAAAGGCACTTAAAACAGAAAGATGTGCAAAAGATGATTAAGTAATATACCCGAAAATAAAAAGAAAATCATATTTTTTTGCTATTGTTAGTCGGTTTTGAGTCCAAAGTGATTTTCAGTTTTGGGTCATTTTCCACAAATACAATAATTATTCTAGATATAAAAATGTTCTAAAATTTTGCACAAAAGTTAATGGTCTAGATCTACATCAAATGGAATATTGATGTCGAAAAAGTAATTTCCAGTCCAGTCATGTAAAAAATTCTCAGTGGAGTCCCTTTAATGCATAGTAACATGTGAGTCTGGATGTAAATAAAATAATCATCTTGGTTTCTTGGTTTGAGAAGCAATCTTACAATCTTTAGCTTTATATATATATCACTAAATTGTATCCTCCAGATCAAGAAGAAGCTCACAAAAGGTTGATAAACATGGAACCAGCCAATGACTTTGATGATGATGTCATCACAGAGGATGCTGGGATACAGTTCATTGTCACAGATACATAGCATAGATGTAACACTTAATCATTTTATAAAATGATGACTGATAATAGAATGAAATAATTAAGTCTCATGTCATGAATACTGGGTTTATTCAGTGAAAATATTTTTTTTATATCATTCACTGATTTATGACTTAATGTTGTATATCATATCATTCACAGATTTGACTTACTAGTATATTCTCCTTGATTTATGACTTAATTATGCCCCCGCCATGTAATGGCCGGGGCATATAGTGTTACCCTGTTCCGTCATTCCGTCCTTCCGTCCTTCCGTCATTCTGTCATTCCGTCATCATCAGTTTCCGTTCATTATCTTAAGAACGGTTGCACACATTCAACTCAAATTTGACATATGGATATGTGATGAGAAAATACAGGTCAAGTTCGAATTTGGTCATGGTTCGATGATTTTTGGCAGAGTTATGCCCCTTTTACTTTGAAAATAATATGAAATTTCAGTTTCCGTTCATTATCTCCCCAACGGTACAACACATTCAACTCAAACTTGACATATGGATATGTCATGAGAAAATACAGGTCAAGTTCGAATTTGGTCATGGTTCGATGATTTTTGGCAGAGTTATGCCCCTTTTACTTTGAAAATAATATAAAATTTTCAGTTTCCCTTCATTATCTCCCCAACCGTACAACACATTCAACTCAAACTTGACATATGGATATGTCATGAGAAAATACAGGTCAAGTTTGAATTTGGTCATGGTTCGATGATTTTTGGCAGAGTTATGCCCCTTTTACTTTGAAAATAATATGAAATTTTCAGTTTCCGTTCATTATCTCCCCAACTGTACAACACATTCAACTCAAACTTGACATATGGATACGTCAAAGGAATGCGCAGGTTAAGTTCGAATTTAGTCATGGTTCAATGATTTTTGGCAGAGTTATGCCCCTTTCACTTTGAAAATAATATGAAATTTTCAGTTTCCGTTCATTATCTCCCCAATGGTACAACACATTCAACTCAAATTTGACATATGGATATGTTTTTGGAATGCCCAGGCCAAGTTTGAGTTTGGTCATGGTTCAATGGTTTTTGGCAGAGTAATGCCCCTTTCACTTTGAAAATAATATGAAATTTACAGTTTCTGTTCATTACCTACCCAACAGTGTTACATATTCAACTTAAATTTGACATATGGATATGTCAAAGGAATGGGCAGGTCAAGTTGGAATATGGTCATGGTTTGATGATTTTTTGGCAGAGTTATGTCCCTTTCACTTTGAAAATAATATAGATACATCTTAGGAATAAGCAGTTTAAGTTTGAATTTGGTTGTAGTTCAATGATTTAAGACAAACTTATAATTCCTGAATGTTGGAACAATTTTGAACTTTCAGTTTCAGCACTCTTACTTTTAGCCATTATTTTGGCTACAAATATGCAATATGCTATTTCTAAAAGGTTTAGACTGAATAGTTTCAATGCCTTGAACATTTTATGAAAATGGTTTGTGTTAACATTGAAAAGTTTTAAGGGCTTTAAACTTAAAATGAAAAAAATAATTAATGCACCATCTGAAATTTTGGCTGCATGCGGGGGCATCCGTGGCATGATGACACATTTCTAGTGTTATATTCTGTATCATTCACAGATTTATGACTTACTGATATATTCTCACTGATTTATGACTTTCTGTTATACTCCATATTGTACTTTCTGTTACATTTTGCATCATCAAATGATTTATGATTTAATGTTTAGCAAAAATGTAATTATTTTTCATGAATCTGGTACCGGTATATATATCACTATGATATTTTTGACATTACTTTATTGCTACAGTTTCAGTGGGATGTGATTTATAGTCACTCTGAACAAATTCAAGTACATTGTGTATATATAATTTATATAAGTGACTGTTTGTTTGGGAAGAAATTTCATCTACAACAGATACAGTTTGATTTTAAGTTAGTAATTTTCAATATATTAGTTCATATGTGTTATAATACTGATATACCATCATTAATTTGAGCCGCGTCATGACAAAAGTAACATAGTGCATTTGCAACCAGCATGGATCCAGACAAGCCTGTGCATCCACGCAGTCTGATAAGGATCCATGCTGTTCGCTTACTTACTCTATCACAAGTAGAGAAACTGATAGCGAACAACATGGATCCTGATTATACTGCGCAGATGCGCAGGCTGGTCTGGATCCATGCTGGTCGCAAATGCATAACGTTGATTTTGTCGTGACTCGGCTCAAATATAGGTGAGTTTCTATGGTGAACAGGGTAATAGACACAACCATCAGTGAACATTTCATATAACATTTTGATACAATGTACATGTATAAGGTGTTCATTTCAAGTATATTTTTAGGCAAACATTTATCAATCGGTATTTGTAAGTGAGATACTAATTTAAGGTATGTATCAGGTCTGTCACAACTTGTTTGTTCAATGAGTGATTGAGTGATGACAGTACAGTACCGACCCTTTCATTAATAGTTGTTGTTACTTAATGTCAGTGTCTACTTTATAACAAAGAATTACTGATCCTATATTGATGTATGTCCATGTTTTGTTTGTGTCATATATTTTGTATAAGTCAGTGTTTTCCTTCTGATGAATTAATAGTATTTTACACATACACAACGTTTCTCTTCAGATTTTATTCTAAAACATAGAGAAAATTATAATCTTCACATTGATATACAAATGTACAGCACATCTTAATCTATTAACATTTCATGCTATATAAATTTAAATAAAGTGATATATTGTAACATGTATCTTCATAACATCAATTCTTGAGAAATACTTGAAAACATTTCATTTCACATTGCTTTTTTGATACTTATAGACCGTATATGTTCATATAAACACCTTAAATTTATTGCACAGTTACTACTGTGTTATAAGACCCCAGCATTAATTATTTGAATACAGGTATATCTCTCATAGTAACATATAAATCACAACTGTATAACTATTTATATTTTTGTAAAGTGTACTATTTTGTTATACATAGCTTTTATTTATTTTTTGTGAAAACTATATATGTATTTTTATGTTTGATTTTTACCTAACCTGATGAAAGTAAAGGTGATGTATAGAGGGAATTGCGTTAAATAGTGCTATGGAGTTTAGTGTCCATTGTTCATTAAATACTTTAAAATTAAGATATCTGCTTTGGAAAAAATATGCCAGTTTTAAAATTTGATGAAAACTAATCAATATCATGGACAGCAAAGCATGATAAAATATGTTTTAAAGCTTGAAAATTCCCCTAATCTAATCTAATTCTAAGCAGTATCAGTATGGTTGTATTGTTTTATAGCTTTGCCTGCTACTTGGTTGGTATAAAGTTTAGTAGTCTGCTTCTTGATTGGTATATATTTGGAAGCTTGCTTCTTGATTGGTTTATAATTAGGAAGCCTCTTCTTGATTTGTATATATTTTGGTAGCCTGCTTCTTGATTGGTATATATTTGGTAGCCTGCGTTTTGATTGGTATATAATTTGGATGCCTCTTTTTGATTGGTATATAATTTGGAAGTCTTCTTCTTGATTGGTATATATTTTGGTAGCCTGCTTCTTGATTGGTATATATTTTGGTATGCTATTTTTATATATTTATTTTAATACACTACCACAGAAACAGATGGTGTGCAGTTCTGAATTATTTCTACATGGAAATAATTCAGTACTGTTTGGTAGTCATGGAAATGTTATGAGTATTTTCAGTTGTTTTGTTTAATTTTTGTGTGTTAAAAATGGCAGTATTTTATGTCTACTGTACTCATTTATCGTCTGTTTGTGGAGTTTGCTTATTGGTTTAACTATTTATCAAATAGTAAAAGAATAAAACTCTCATGAAATTATAATGTTAAATGGTGCAAAATAGTTCCTGTATATATATGAGGTCCTGGTTTAATTCAATACTGTTGTGGTTTTAAAGTTGATTAAATTTTGTTATAATGGCATAATGAAATTTTTATCATAATATTATATTCTTGGAATGGATACACGATTATTTCTTATAATCTAACTGGATTGAATATTATCAAGATTAATGTATACTTTCTCACTTCCTCTGTTCCTGTTTAGTGTTGAATTGAAGTAAACTGCTATATTATGACATTATTGAACATTTTTTGTGCGTTTATAAACCTTTTTTTTCATTTGTTGCTTCACTTTGAATTGAATCAAACTTTTGTAATGTTTCTTATTTTGTTATTTATTTTCTACTTTGAACTTTTTTTTTGTTAATTTTGCAATGCAATATTTTCAGATTTTGCTTCAGATTGATCAAATAATTAGTGCAATATGCTATAATGTTAGATATTGGAATTTTTTATATTTTTCACCATAATTTAATGTTAATGTCTCATTGTGTTACATGTATAAATGTATGTTATATTACTATAAAGGTTAGAAGGTAATAGTAGTGCTCAAATCTACATGTACATTGTCCATGTTTACAAGGTGGTCAAATTATTAGGGATGGTTTACTAGACATGTTGTGGCTTCAGTGAACGAGTGGTTTGGGTAGTTGGCTACAAACCATTTACCTCTCACCGCTGTGGTTTCAAAAATCCACAGGGACTTTGAATCCTTTCATGTGAGGAAGCTATCCAGCTAGGTTACTAAACGTCGGTGGTTCTACTCAGGCCCCTGTTCGTGCCTGAAGTAATGCACGGAAGGGCACCTGAGATCTTTTTCCACCAGTAAAGCTGGAATGCGCCATATGACCTATAATATGTCGGTGCGTGTATTCCTTGCATTGATAGAATGAGAATGATCTGATGACAAATTAAGGTAATTACCTCACTTTTGTTTTATTTGTTGATAAGCAAGGAAAAAAACGATAAAATATTTTGTATAAATAAATAGAAAATGATAATTATAATGTCTAAACATATTTTATAAGTGTATCAAAGTGATATTGGTATATATAGGTCTTTAATGATAGAAACTCACAAAGTGATGTAGTCACTCTATCTTAATACAGTATATAACTTAGAAGAGATCCAATGACTTCATCAAAGTATAGTGTTCAACTGATTATTGAAATATGATGTAAAAATTTACGCTTTGTCAATTTGTATTTTTGTATTTAAGTCCAAATTTTTTTATTTGAAATATCTTACAAATATGATATAAAAAACATTTTGAAAATATATATGCTATATCATTGTTCATGTAGAAGCCTGAAAGATTACATTGACTATACATGAGTCATGTTATTTTCCTTTTCATTTGGATTGTGAAATAATTTGCAGCTATACATATTTAGGCCTACTTTTTTTTCAAGTTTGACAATTTCAACAGTTAGAAAATTTAGTTTATCATTTGAAATATTATTAGCTACAAATGTCATGTTATATTGCTCTGATATCAATGTTATATTTTGTGTCAAGACATGTCATTGACAGGTTAACTCCTTTTAAATTTAGAAGGACTTAACCAGTTACTGCACTAAGGTGATGATATAAGAATTCTATATGTGTGACTTTCTCATAATACAGTCTGGTATAAGATGTAGATATAAATATATGATTGCAGTGTGTAGAGGTGGTGAAATGGAAATGGTGACAACATTCATCTGTCTTCTTTGAAATAATAAGTCTATAATTGTGTTCAATATTTATCATTGCACACTTACTATAATTCTGTCAAGAAAGCTAAAAAAGTGTTCATTTTATAGGAATAATCTTAAGTAGCTACAGTATTTTTGTTAACATTTAAATGCTTGTACTGTCTTCAGTCTAGACACATATGTAATGTACATGTGCACATGCACTGGTAATTGAATTCCATAGTACAATTTGTCAATACAAGAGTAATTGTTTTGACATCTCATCAGTTATTTCTACATATAGCATACAAACATTTTCATATAATTTTTGATTATTATTGTTATTGATATTATGATTGAAAACTTTGCTAGCATGATTTGAAATGACACGAATGGGAACATGATTCTGTTGTATAACATAAAACACAATGTAGAAATATATAGGTTATAGGCTGACTGGTAGATGGCAGGTTTTTTTTCTCTTTGTAAATGTATATAATGCCATAGTAATATAAACCAAATATTATATTTTCACATGAGGTGTTGTGATCTCATAGTATCATGTTGTACATTCCATCCACATTGTATACTCTGATACACCCCTTTATAATGTATGATTTAGTAATATATATTGTCTATTTTGATCTTCCTACATGTACATATATTTATATGTTTATTTTAAATTTACCGGTATGTACATATTTCTATTGTTGTTGTTGTTGTAATTGTTTAATATGGTAAGTCTGAAAATATAAACCTCAAATATTTTGCTATCTATGGAACAGCTTGCTGTGAGTCCTGTGAAATATTATTCCCTTTGTGTCCAAGTTGTAGAATGTTTTAAAATTCAAAAATGTATTTGAGAAAACCAGTAAACCAGCATGTATTGCTTACTTTTATACCATTATTTTCTATGCTGTTAACTCGAAGCTTTATAAATGAGCAGAGCCATTGCTAGCTCAAAATCATTTTAATTTTTTTTAGTTATTTGCTACGATATCCTAGAGGGGTCCAGCATTTAACCCGGAAGAAAAAGAATTATAGGTGTAACTTCACTTTCGTTACTTATGATGATAAACAATTGTTATTAACACAAGGGATGGGTTTGTTGGTCACCTATCAGGTCAAGTTTACATCCATCTGTTCTGGCAGGTTATCCTATAATAGTGTTGTATGTTCTTGGCAATAGAGTACATTTATTATTATGAACTAGATTCATGTGAGTCATTCAACTTTAAGCATTTTTAAAGTCTGAAAACTGAATGGAACATGTACAAAATTGTTCAGATGTGTCAACAATATACATATTAGGACATATTAGACTTATCAGATTTGCTTAAAGAAAATCTTTATGTTATGTTTAGGATTAAAATTTGTCTGTTTAAAGATTTTCATAAATCAAATTAAGTCTCAAAGCAATAAAGAATATCTTTGTGTCAAGTTATTACAAAAATGAAATTTTAATGTGATATATCAGAAAATGATTTTCAATTTGAAAAGAATTGTATGTAAATGATTTCCAAGCAGTATTGGAAGTGAAGTTGATTACCTAGACATGAGGGAATGCACAAACAACTTTGAAGGTTTCATTTTTTAATGAATAGAAAACGAAATGATATTTGCTCTTTGGTGCTTTAGGTGAATTTGTATATTATTTGCTAGTCAATCTGTTTACTAGTATTGACTTATTGAATGTTTCCTTGTAAATAAGACTACCTTATAACATTTGTATTGATTGAAATTTTATACAAAGGTGTTCACTAAAACTTAGCCTACTTTTTTATAAATGCACAATGCCAGTACATTTACTTTGTTCAGAATGTTTGATATGCTATGTTGTTTTCATTATTACAGTACCCAGTTTTCCAATATGAACCATCTTAATGTTAGTCATAATACAGGCATGTATACTGTGTACTACACATCTGTACATTCTGACAGGCATATCAACAGTGTAGAACTCATCTGTACAGTCTGACAGGTTTGTCAACTGTGTAGAAATCATTTGTTTAGTCTGACAGGCATGAAAGCTGTTAAGAACACATCTGTACAGTCTGACAAGCATGTCAACAGTGTAGAACACATCTGTACAGTCTGACAGGCATGCCAACAATGTAGAACACATCTGTACAGCCTGACAGGCATGTCAACAGTGTAGAACACACCTGTACAGTCTGACAGGCATGTCAACAGTGTAGAACACATAACAGTGTAGAACACATCTGTGCAGCCTGACAGGCATGTCAACAGTGTAGAAAACATATGTACAGCCTGACAGGCATGTCAACAGTGTAGAACACATTGACAGGCATGTCAACAGTGTAGAACACATCTGTACAGCCTGACGGGTGTGTCAACGGTGTAGAACACATCTGTACAGTCTGACAGGCTTATCAACAGTGTAGAACTCATCTAAGCAGTCTGACAGGTGTGTCAACTGTGTAGTAATCATCTGTTTAGTCTGACAGGCATGCCAACTGTTAAGAACACATCTGTACAGTCTGACAGGCATGTCAACAATGTAGAACATATCTGTACAGTCTGACAGGCATGCCGACAATGTAGAACACATCTGCACAGTCTGACAGGCATGCCAACTGTGTAGAACACATCTGTACAGTCTGACAAGCATGTCAACAGTGTAGAACACATCTGTAAGTCTGACAGGCATGTCAACCGTGTAGAACACATCTGTAAGTCTGACAGACATGTCAACAGTGTAGAACACATCTGTACAGTCTTACAGACATGTCAACAGTGTAGAACACATCTGTACAGTCCGACAGACATGTCAACAGTGTAGAACACATCTGTACAGTCTTACAGACATGTCAACAGTGTAGAACACATCTGTACAGTCTGACAGACATGGCAATAGTGTAGAACACATCTGTACAGTCTGACAGACATGTCAACAATGAAGAACATATCTGTGCAGTCTGACAGGCATGTCAACAATGTAGAACACATCTGTACAGTCTGACAGGCATGTCAACAGTGTGATCACATCTGTACAGTCTGACAGACATGTCAACAATGAAGAACATATCTGTACAGTCTGACAGACATGTTAACAGTGTGATCACATCTGTACATACTAAAAGGTATGTATACAGTGTATTACACATCTTTACAGTCTGACAGACATGTCAACCGTGTAGAACACATCTGAACAGTCTGACAAGCATGTCAACAATGAAGAACATATCTGTACAGTCTGACAGACATGGCAATAGTGTAGAACACATCTGTACAGTCTGACAGACATGTTAACAGTGTGATCACATCTGTACATACTAAAAGGTATGTATACAGTGTATTACACATCTTTACAGTCTGACAGACATGTCAACCGTGTATAACACATCTGTACAGTCTGACAGACATGTCAACAGTGTCAAACACATCTGTACAGTCTGACAAGCATGTCAACAGTGTAGAACACATCTGTAAGTCTGACAGGCATGCCAACAATGTAGAACACATCTGTTTACAGTCTGACAGGTATGTCAACCGTGTAGAACACATGTGCACAGTCTGACAGGCATGTCAACAGTGTATTACACATCTTTACAGTCTGACAGACATGTCAACCGTGTAGAACACAACTGTACAGTCTGGCATACATGTCAACAGTTTAGAACACATCTGTACAGTCTTACAGACATGTCAACAGTGTATTACACATCTTTTCAGTATGATAGGCATGTCAACAGTGTCAAACACATCTGTACAGTTTAACATACATGTTAACAGTGTAGAACACATTTGTAAGTCAGACAGGCACTGTCAACAGTGTAGAACACATCTGTAAGTCTGACAGGCATGTCAACAGTGTAGAACACATCTGTAAGTCTGACAGGCATGTCAACAGTGTAGAACACATCTGTACAGTCTGACAAGCATGTCAACAGTGTAGAACACATCTGTACAGTCTTACAGACATGTCAACAGTGTAGAACACATCTGTACAGTCTTACAGACATGTCAACAGTGTATTACACATCTTTTCAGTATGATAGGCATGTCAACAGTGTCAAACACATCTGTACAGTCTGACAAGCATGTCAACAGTGTAGAACACATCTGTAAGTTTGACAGGTATGTCAACCGTGTAGAACACATCTTTACAGTCTGACAGACATGTCAACAGTGTAGAACACATGTGCACAGTCTGACAGGCATGTCAACAGTGTATTTCACATCTTTACAGTCTGACAGACATGTTAACAGTGTAGAACACATTTGTACAGTCTGACAGGCATGTCAAAAGTGTAGAAGACATCTGTGCAGTCTGACAGACATGTCAACTGTATAGAACACATTTGTGTAGTCTGACAGGTATGTCAACAGTGTAGAGTACACCTGTACAGTCTGACAGGCATACCAACATTGTAGAATACATCTGTACATCTGGCAGGCATGTAAACACTTAATTACATATGTGCAGTCTGGCAGGCATGTAAACACTAAATTACATCTGTGCAGTCTGGCAGGCATGTTAACACTAAATTACATCTGTGCAGTCCGACAGGCATGTAAACACTAAATTACATCTGTGCAGTCTGGCAGGCATGTAAACACTAAATTACATCTGTGCAGTCTGGTAGGCATGTTAACACTAAATTACATCTGTGCAGTCTGGCAGGCATGTAAATATTAAATTACATCTGCATGTAAACACTTAATTACATCTGTGCAGTGTAGCAGGCATGTAAACACTAAATTACATATGTGTAGTGTGGCAGGCATGTAAACACTAAATTACATATGTGCAGTTTGACAGGCATGTAAACACTAAATTACATCTGTACAGTCTGACAACTTGTCAGCATTGTTGAACACATGTGTGCAGCTTGACAGGCATGTCATCACTACCATACAAATCTGTACTGTTTGACATTGCTCTGTACTTACATCGCTGTGTACTACCACCTGCTATTACTATATTTGTGCCAAGGTCAAGGCCATGGGTCAAATCTCTCACACATATGCAGAAGATTTTTATTTTCTTCATTTTGGATATTTGTCATACAATTCTACAGCATATGATATTGAACCTTAGAATGCTGGTTGTAACTACCACCCATGTAACCAGTGCAGACCAAGACCAGGGCAGTGGTCTGCATTGTTCGCTATTTGGCCAGTAGTTATTTTGAAATTTTCCTAAAAATGATGATTGTTTTTGTCCAGATATGTAAGATGGACAAGTCCATTTAAAGATGATATGGTAAGGGTATTAGCTTATCAAACTCACTACAAACTTATTACTTTACATATCTAATACTTATTATTTTGAAAGGGTATTTTGATTATTACGGGCATATGATGGCTAATTTGATTTTAGCTACACACCTGAAATGATGCATTTTTATGAACTCATAAGTAACTCATTATGTAATATGATGTAATATGTGCACAGGACATGATAAAATGAATATAGTTAATTATGCAAAACTTACAGTTAAGGGCATATTAGGAATATTTTACTGTCTTTCTTCCATTAAAAAATCTGTTATACCAAAAACATTAACATTTATGGTTATATGCTGAAGTTAAATTGATGTTGATGTTGATAAGGACAAGATTTGTGACTATAAGAGTTCATTTCTTCTCTTATGTGAGACTGAGTTATTACCTGGTGAGGCTTTAACCCATTACTTCATATACACGCCTTTTAACGCCTTTTTCACCCCCCCCCCCTTTTTGTTGTCTCAAATGATGAAAAAATGCCTTATTTAGGCCCCAAACACTTGTTTTTGTTTGAGAAATGTTGTTAAAAAAAGTGACCTCTTTTTCGGCGCGGCCCCCCAACCAAAAGATACATCAGGGGGTTGCCAGAAGGGGGATGTGCCCCCTTCTGTTTGGGGGGTTTGAAGGGGGGCGGAGTCCCCCTCATCGCCAAGAAAATTTTGGACTTGTGAGAGGCTGTAAATGACCCCAGATTGATCATAAGGTAACGTGTAACCAACGCTGAAAAGCATTTGACTCTATCTCAATCCATTGAGAAGTTGCAGCACTTTGAAATCAATTTTGATGGAAAAAATCAACGCAAAATAGTGATTTTTGGCAATTTTGAGATGTCCCCTCATTGCCATGGTAACAGAAAATTTAAGCCTGAGCATGTTGTTGCAAGGGCAATGGTCCAGTCAACATTTGTGCCAAGTTTGATTAGTGTTGAAGCAGTTTTTATAGTATTATAGCAATTTGAACTTGTAACGGGAGACTTTTCAATGAAAACAGCCATTTTTCACAAAATGCTCATGAAGCAATGGGTTAAGATGTTAAAAAAGAAATATTATGTTTGTTATATACCTTTTCCCCTCCTTGAAATACAAATGTATTCGTTTTACAAGTATTTCATGTTTTATTTTTCAATGTGCATAATTTATGATATTGTAAATTTACAAGCATTATATATAGTGTATGCTTGAGCTTATGTGATATTTTGTTACCAAACATATAAATGTGATGTCAATTTAATGTGTTAAATTTGAACACCTAAAAATGTTTACTATCGAAAATTCAGTTCAACTTTAAGTGGGTACTAGTATTACAACATTGAATATTTACATTTGTCAACAATATCAAAGATTCGGAAGACAAGTAATGTTTGAACATAAATTCCTTCTGTTTCTGAATAAAATATTTGTTGTTGCCCAAAAAATATTTTATATGGCACAGGTTAAAATTTTGTGTAAAGAAAGCAAACTGTACAATATAAAGAAATATCTACCCGATTTTATTAATCAAGGTTTAAAGATCAGTCTGAGGTATTAACACCTGTGATTTGAATTGTATGTTCTTAATTTAAGTCACTGTCAATGTTATATTTACAGTGTATGAAACTATCTTGAGATTGGGTGCAGTAGAGAAAATCAGTAGATTAAAAGTTGTTCTTTTATAGTGAAACAACTAAGGTGATGGCAGTAGTTAAGATTTCTCTTTCATCACTTGTATTCACATGTTGAACAGAATATATTTAAATTTTGAATGTATTGTGAGTCTTGTTATTTATATCTCCATGGAAACCTTTTCTTGGCAGCAGTGTAATACACCTTTGATAGGGATCTGTATTCAAATGGCGAGCATTTAGTGAATTGACATGTTACATGTAAGATCACAATTTACTAATCATTGCTCAAGTTTAATTTTGCCTTCATTATAGACCATTATAACAATTTCTTGGTAAGTGAGCTTATAATTCAAGACAAAATAATCCAGTAAACTGCATATACATCAATTTAGACTTTCTGCATAATGATGAAGTGGAACAGAAGCTATTTCACCAAGCATAATTATTGAAACATGACTGCTCATATAGCTGTTATCTTGGTATAAACATTTATTCTTTTAAGATCACTCTAACATGAGCCTACCCTAGAACAGAAATTGTTCCTCTGCTGACCACTGACAATCAACCTATATGATCTGACCATACCAGGGAAATCTCTTGAGATAATTGTATAGGCCATCTTCCCAATAAAATTTGAAAAGTTTTGATTTCAACCATTCTTTAAGTATAAGTTCAAAAACTGTTTTTTTCCATCCGAAAGACACTGTTGACTCGACTTTCATCTGTAACTGTCTTACATACATGGAAGGTTAAAAAACTTTCTAGATTTTGTTTGTTTGAATCGGTTTTACGTCGCACCGACACAGTAAAGATCATATGGCGACATTCCAGCTTTACTGGTGGAGGGAGACCTCGGGTGCTCTTCCGTGCATTTCAGGCACGAACTGGCACCTGAGTAGAACGACCGACGTTCCGTAAGCTAGCTGGATAGCTTTCTCACATGAAAGAATCTAAACTGGAAATGTGTCCATAGTAGATGGATGCCGGTGCCCACACTCCATTGTTTTGTCAGTCTACTGATGTACATCAAGACAGTAAGACAGAGTGGGGCATGAAATTGACAACTGATTATTCCAGTATTAAGAATTTCAAATCTCAATTTAAAGTATGCTTGAATGTAAATAAAAACAAGCAAAACCCCAGATGCACAACTACACATGCGGACCAACATTTCTGTAAAGTTTCATGACTAGGTCAAAATACTTTTTTGGCTACGCACAACACAACTTGAAAATTGCAAATATTTACTAAGTCAATGGCATTGAATAAATCAGCAAGCAAACTCCAAGGAACACAACAACATATATTGACCAACATTTCTGCAATGTTTCATGACTCTAGGTCAAACACTTTTTGGACTATAAGCAACACAAGTTGAATACATGCATATCATTTTTATGTAAGAACAGATAGCGAATAGATAATTATTTCAGCTACATTATTGTATTGCCACACTGGAAAAGAAAGAAAAAGTCATCAGTATTAGGACTAAATCACAACTTTATTCAGATCAAGCTTTCGAGACATACACACTAATACATCCCCTATATAATAATATGATAAAAATCCATGTGTCAAATATAAAACAACAAGTGCCCTATCATGTGCATACATGTATAGTTCACTTTGTCACAATCTTCTTCAATGATATGTTAATTTACATAATACATGCAAGATTAACTATCTTCACATTAAATAAATGTTTAACTTATTTGACATCAATAGCTAAAAGTATGAATATATAAACAGGTTTTCTCATTTTAACAGATTTAAAATGTGTCCCCTACAGCAAAATTGGCGAGTATTATAATATAAGATCAAGTCTGAAAATAAAGATGGAGAAAACATTTTCTATGAACATTTTTTGTGTATTACTCTTGGTATTTATGTATTTCTACTTCCTTTTTAACACAAAAAGCTAGTTTCAAGCAACAAATAAAAAAGACATTGCATGTCATTTCAAAACTTCCTGTATAAGATTGAAATCTTAAACCCTCTATACAATAATAACCTGTAACATCCTGGTCTGATAATGTTTACATACTACACTATTCATAATGTAAATTAATTCAAACAGCTTGTTTCCTTTACTTCGTTTCCTTCACACGTTGATTTTGAATGTCACATTATGTGATTTGAAAGCTAAATTTTTGAATGATCAATCATACCCTGATCTTGAAATGTGCAATAAATATTGTAGTTAATATAACAAATCAGTAACTTTGATCAGTTCATAAATAATATAGTACAGTAGTACGATATAAATATAACAGTAAACATTTAAAGCTTACTTAATTACCAAATAAGAATTCATTTATAGGTTCACTTCAAACATACAACAATACATACAGGTCTTTGAAAGATTAATACAAATAGAAAACTTAAAGCACAAAAACACATTCATTTCCAAGAATAATTAACTTGCTAATAACTTGATTTTGAATTTATAAAAACTCAACTTGACAAATTATTCTGTCTTGTAATTATCGAGATAGATACATCGGAAATGTATTATTATTTTTGACTAGTATAAAAAAAAACTTAATCATCAATATAAGTTATTGCACTTAAGTTAAACATCATTATTTTTCTTACATTTTTAACAAATACAAGTTCAATCTTCAAGATAATGATAAAATACCAACAAATATTAACTCTTGGCCTTCAAGAGGCAATATTCTATCAATGCAACCAGTGCAGAGCATGATTAGTTGACAAATCTGTGCCAACTGAGTAGCCTGGGATTCAGGCGTTGATATTTTTTTGCTTATTCATAACTTGCGCGCTATTTCATACTCGATCGTCATAGATAACACAACATCTCTGGTTTTGATAGTATCAACGGTTTGCCGAACAGAAGCACATAAACAAAATCGACAGACTGGAACCCAGGCTACCAACTGAGTACATACTCTGAAAAGTTTACCTATAAATAATGAATAGTTTTGTCCAGATTGAAAAATGGACATTTCCATTTAATATACTTTGTGTGGTAATGGTTAAACGAATAAATGAGCCGTGTCACGACAAAACCAACATAATGGGTTTGCGACCAGCATGGATCCAGACCCGCCTGCGCATCCGCGCAGTCTGATCAGGATCCATGCTGTTGGTTATCAGTTTCTCTACTTTTAATAGAGTTGGTAAGCGAACAGCATGGATCCTGATCAGACTGCGCGGATGCGCAGGCTGGTCTGGATCCATGCTGGTCGCAAACCCATTATGTTGGTTTTGTCATGACACGGCTCAAATGTACATTGCTAAAAATTCTCACATGATATAAAAATCTGTAAATAATTGATCTCTTGATATTTGTAAAAATGTTTAGTTCAATACAAATTTAAAATATAATATAACATAATCTATCACAACAAACATACATGTATATAGAACAAGTATATATGAAACATGAAAAGGATGACAGCAAATAGAGAAAATAAGCTTATGTTAACACATTGGTTACGATAAACAAATAACATAAAAAGGCTGTATAACCAATAAATATTTGCACCCAAACAAAATCAAACCTAAAAATATGTCAAGCATGAAGGCATAGAACAATATTTCATTATTTTATAACACAGATTTTAGCACTTTATATCTAATATGTAGCCTAGCATTCAATTTAAGCAAACTAAATACTTCAATGTTATTTCATTGCATGTACATTTGTATTAATAAGAATCTAACATTGGACTTCCAAAATTGCTACGACATGTCTGATTTATTGAGTCATAAATGAATTGAAACTATATCGCCATATATTTATATTCAGGGATATTGTTCAAGTTTATTAACCTGTCAATTACATGCTAATAAAATACAATCACTGTTCATGATGAATAAATCTTTGATAGCTGTGTTTTTTATGTTTCATATTAAAGACGTAAGATAAATAATAAGCTAACAATTATGTTAACATTCAGGGTGTGACATAGAATAGACGTAGGGTGTTTATAACAAAAGGGGTGCTTTAACATGATGCTGCTCAAATCCTGACCTATTTTAAACTATGCACACAAATATCCATCAAAGATCCATAACCCACTGAATTTGTGTAATGGATTTGCCCTGCTTGAATTTGGAGCAGTTCATTTGAAAATATAAGGGATTTTCTATCAAAATACAAAAAGTTTCTTTGTACAAAAACACACTGAATTAGAAAGAATATTATCAACTAATGGGCTCAAACCAACAACCTACATGTATGTAATTAAAGGCCAATGCCTTACCCACTTGGCTTACTGGTGTCAACTGTCTATGTCATTATTTGCTTCTGATAATGTAACTATTTAAAACATTAGATTATAAATTCTGTAGTAATTCTTGTGAAATAGATGACTATTACTACTTAATTTATCTATTTAAGATCTATAATGTATGCATAATTAACAGGTTAATAAAATTGGACAATATAATGGAATGTTATTCAAAGAGATACAATCACACATAATACAATAGACACAATGTTTACATTATAAAAAACAAATTTAACAAAATAATCTGTTCACAAGAGCCCCCACCCCCCCCCCCTTTAGATGCACCAATGCTTAGCAAGTATTTGACCATAAAACTTAATTAGTGATAATAATTGTCAAATTAAATCTTATTTTCTATTCCCTTCCATGGACCTTTAAATAATTAACACAAAACTATGATAAGCACTTATAATCATACATTTCAGAAGTGGTGTATGTACATGAAAATTGATAACAAAGCCATCTTATAGAAAATTATCACCAAGATCATAGTCCGAGTATAAAATATAAAGGTTAATTCTCCATTTTGATATGACGGCCACAACAGCTTTATAAGACCACCATAACAGGAGACCTAGCTGTAATATAAAACAAGAAAACCCGGTAATAATGGTTATGACAAAACAACTACTTCAAACTCAATATACATCAGCCACATTTTGATTTATAATAATATATTTTGATCAATTTTCAAAGATCATTTTTAAGCAATATTATGCATTATGTATGCTAATACAAATCTTTATTCTTAGGTATATCACAATCAGGTTTACACACAACAGACAGATGAATTTCTGGTTGTCAAAAAACTTAAAATTTTAAAATTTTTATCTTTCTGCATTTGATTGTAAGGAATCAAAACTTGATAAATTTTTTTAGATGTTTCACAGATAAAAATAATACCAACATACTTTTTTAAGCCAACATATTTGATTTCTTTCCCAGTTTTCTCCAATGTTTGTTGTAATTCTTCCACACTCAAAGTTGATGTTACAATCACTGTCTTTTTATCAACATCTGTTTCTACATTAGTTACTTTATCTGTAATATTAAATAAGGTTGCTCCGTTATTTGACCAAAAAGACAACACATTTGTACAAAAACTATGACCCGAGAATCTATGTCAACATTGTTAGAAACATTTAATTTCTTAGTAATTCAGATTTTGCAAACATTTTTAATGTGGTCAATATGTAACACTCCTTTACGCGCCATCAGATGTTTACGTCAACATCATCAGATTTCTGTTTTGTTATTGAGAATCTCCTCAGTTTAAATCTTGAACTTTATATATACAGAAAAGTCAAAATCAGTATGTTTAGTTTAACAAATAAATGCAATTTTTTATAGATAATTTACATTCATTAAGATTTAAATTTAAAGGTACGACACTTCTATGTAATTTGTAAATTATTTATAATAATAATAATTAATTTATTGATAATGTGAATGTTTTTATGTGTCTTATTTATTGTACAGTACAAATGTAAATGAAAGTTTCAGAGAATCCCTTATCAACGCTTATCAAGGAAATAAAAGTTAAAGGCCTATACTTATAGATTTATTTGAAAGTAGACCAGAAGTTCCCGAACATGCATGATTTGCATCAGACCCTATGCTAATATCAAAGTTATAGGACCCTATACATATAACTAAAACATAAACACTATACATATATAACTTAGTTATTAAACCTTATACTGACAATTAAATTATTAGACTTTATACTAATAACTTAATTTATTGTACATTTTACTGATTACAAAGTTATTTGACACTTATATGATACTGATAACTAAGTTATTAAACTCTATACTGATAACTAAGGTTATTAATTAAATCCTATAGAATACTTATAACTCAGTTATTAGACCCTTACTGATAACTAAGTTACTAGTATTAGACCTTTTACTAATAACTACATGTAAGTATGAGACCCTTTACTGATAACTAAGTCATTAAACCCTAAACAGATAATTAAGTTATTAAATCATTTACTTATAACAAAGTTATTAAATCCTATACCAATAACCAAGTCATTAAAGCCTATACTAAATACTGTATGTTAATGCCCCAGAGTGGTTTATGTACAGTACTGGAAGAAGAAGAAGAATAACTAAGTTATTAGACCATATACAGATAACAAAGTTATTTAATTCTTACTGATATCCTATAATGATAACTTTGTTTTTAGACTTAAAAATCTCTAGGCCAGTAAGATCAAAAGACCTCAATGGGATCCCTTCAACAGCAAATTACACTGTATTAACCATATCATAACTTGCACTGTAAACTTTATATCATCTGTTCTTACAGTAACAATGGCATGTATATATGTTGCCACCTTCCACTTAAACAATGTTTGAGTATCTGACTGTATAGTAAGACATTACAAGAAGTCACAGCTCATGGCAGGTCATTAAAGTAGCAAGCAACAACATATGACGCACGACGCGAGAAAACCGG
The DNA here is from genome assembly GCF_026571515.1 of Ruditapes philippinarum. Classification (NCBI taxonomy): domain Eukaryota; kingdom Metazoa; phylum Mollusca; class Bivalvia; order Venerida; family Veneridae; genus Ruditapes; species Ruditapes philippinarum. The sequence goes on along the minus strand of NW_026863171.1, from coordinate 127,868 downwards.
TCTTAATGACACTACAATAAATGTGCACTACAGCGATTTAAATGACGTCACTCTTATTGCGTATACACATGTAAACACGGAAATGCTTTTTATCGTGTGTTATTGTTTTTAAGTGTATTATCGTTAGGATTCACAGAAAAGTTTATATGATGGAGGAGGAGTTAGAAGTAAGTGTCTATAATGTATAATTTATGAAAAACAGCAACAAAAACATATCATGTTTATTAATCAGAGCATCGAATTGATAAATATTTACTGTTGGTAATTTAACACTGACGTTTACAGTTCTGTACTCACTACTGTACTGTACTGTATATCCACAGTACACCAAGACTAGTATGCTTTGAAATACACAAGAATAAATTAATCGGCAACGTACATCGGTGCCTTTATATAGAATATATTTACGTTGTTTTGATCTTAATTAGATCTAAGTCTACTGTATTGTAGGGGTTTACCATTTGCTTTCATGTTCTATAGGCTAATCTAAATTTAGGTTGCTAATCAGCCGCAAGTTACATTAATACTCTTTTTCATAATTCATCTAGAATATGTTTCTATAATTCATTTAGAATATGCAAGCAATAAAATAATATATGTCCATCATCATGGAATGAAAAAAAAATTTTTTTAGATTTAATATTGTTTTTTATTGATTAATTAGCATGCTTAAGAATTGCTGAGAGAATAGCTCAGTGGATAATGCTGTGGCCTCACATTCAAGTAAATCGAGTTCGTATCCTGGCTGATGCCAACTTTTTATATCCGTTTTTTATTCATTATTTTTTTTTGTCATTCATAAGATCTGAAATCCCTCTACTCTGATTATTTTGGGAGAACACCTATCAACTCACAAAACAGATTTTTCGAGAGATACTGACTTTGATTATTCAGACGTGGAAAAATGTGACACTAGTGCAACGACCAAGTTCTTCTCGCACAAAAAGGTAATAATAGAAAAAATTGTAATAATAGGAAAAGAACAATAATGTAGCAATACAATTATAAATAATTTAAACAAATATCTGCCATGCTTGAATTTTTTCCAAGCGTATTTTTTATAAGATTCAATACACTAAAGAATTTAAAAGAATGCATGTGATTTTTATTCGGACGATATCATGATTCCTATGGCCGTGATTACAAAAATCGTGGTTTTAAAAACTTCAAATTTATGTTTTACTTAGGATATTCTTTTTGTAATTTTATTGGAACGTGATCTATATAATGAGTGCATAAGGCGTAGTGTTGCCACACGTGACTCAGTCCATCTTACGTTTATCCTGATTTTTTTTTTATTTTGTAGCAAAATATTTACAATGATATAAGGGACAAGATGTTAAATATATACTCTAAACTACCATCTTATACAATCAGATATATATCAGTACTAGGGATATACTACTAACATACTACAACCACTACTTGTCAACTCATATAGTATCAGTACAAATACCAGTACTGCTGCACCAGTATATTTAGTTTGAAAGCAAATAAATACCAGTGCTTTAACATTTTAGGGATTTTACTATCATTTTACCAAGTCTGTACACAGTTAAAATATCAGTCTTTTAACTTGGTCCTACTATTTTCTCTAAAGTTAAAAGACTTAATTTGTGTATAGATTGTGTAATTAATTACTTATTGGACTATATTTTAACAAGCATTCGTTATATTTTAGGGCTGGTTGCGTTGGTTAAGACAAAATACAAAATATATGTATCATGAACACTGTAGTATTGTTAAAAAGCACTTCAAATCGCAGCAGGTAATTAAGGCTTTTCAATATTACAAAAAAAATAATTTTCTTTTAAGGACATGCGCGGTGTTTAGTTGATACGGGGTTCGCACATCTAAAGATTAAATTCCGGTGGCATGATTTAGAAACACTTCAACAGCTGGCCCATGTTAAAGAGATGTCATCTACAACCAACAGCCTGTATGTTACCCCAAGTTGTCATGGCGACAATGGAAACCCGTTCTAGAGGGATTTTTCAAACCAATTATTGGTTTAAGGTAACATATGTTTATCTTATTTAAATGCAAATGTTGAAACTCAGAACTCCAGACTCAGAAAATATCTTAAACATGAAAAATTAAATGTTAATTGTTTCTTTAATTGTTTACAAGAAGCTTTATTTTCTTCTTCGATTTAGTTTAACTTTATATTATGAAGACAATGTAGATACTGTATAAATGATCCTTAAAGAGTAATAAGCTCTATCTGTTAAAATACTTAATAAAATTAAACGTCCATGGCCAAGTGGTTAAGGTCGTTGACTTCAAACCACTTGCCCCTCACCGCTGTGGGTTCGAATCCCAACAGGGACTTTGGATTCTTTCATGTGAGGAAGCTATCCAGCTAGCTTCTGGAACGTCGGTGGTTCTACTCAGGTGCCCGTTCGTGCCTGAAATAATGCACGGAAGGGCACCTGAGGTCTTCCTCCACCAGTAAAGCTGGAACGTCGCGATATAACCTATACTGTGTCGATGTGACGTAAAACCCAAACAAACAAATAACAAGAGGGCCATGATGGCCCTGAGGTCGCTCACCTGTATATAGGCCCCCCCCCCCTCCCCGGGCCAATTTTTACCCAAGGGCTTTTATTTGTTTATTTGAACAGACTTGGTAGACACCCATAAGAAGATGTTTCATGCTAAACATCTAAGTTCTAGCTCATTGGGTTTTTTAAAAGAAGATTTTTAAAGTTTTTACTATACACATATAGTTAAAAACAATGACACCCCTGGGGCAGGGCCAGTTTTGACCCCCAGGCTTTTATTTGAACAAACTTTGTAGATATTTACTTAAAGATGTTTCATGCTTAATATCTAAACTCTAGCTCTTTGAGTTCTTTAAAAGAAGATTTTTTAAGTTTTTACTATATGCATATAGGGAAAATCAATGACCCCCCTGGGGCAGTGCCAATTTTGACCCCAGGGCTTTTATTTGAACAAAACTTGGTAGACACTCATTAGAAGATGTTTCATGCTAAATATCTTAGCTCTAGCTCTTTAGGTCTTTAAAAGAAGACTTTTTAAGTTTTTACTATATGCATATAGGGAAAATCTATGACCCCCTGGGGCCGGGTCAATTTTGACCCCAGGGCTTTTATTTGAACAAACTTGGTAGACATTCACTAGAAGATGTTTCATGCCAAATATCTAAGCTCTAGCTCTTATGGTTCTTTAAAAGAAGATTTTTTAAGTTTTTACTATATGCATATAGGGAAAATCAATGACCCCCCGGGGTGGGGCCAATTTTGACCCCAGGGCTTTTATTTGAACAAACTTGGTGGACACTCACTAGAAGATGTTTCATGCTTAATATCTTAGCTCTAGCTCTTTGGGTTCTTTAAAAGAAGATTTTTTAAGTTTTTACTATATGCATATAGGGAAAATCAATGACCCCCTGGGGCGGGGCCAATTTTGACCCCAGGGCTTTTATTTGAACAAACTTGGTAGACATTCACTAGAAGATGTTTCATGCTAAATATCTAAGCTCTAGCTCTTACGGTTCTTTAAAAGAAGATTTTTTAAGTTTTTACTATAAGCATATAGGGAAAATCAATGACCCCCGGGGCGGGGCCAATTTTGACCCCAGGGCTTTTATTTGAACAAACTTGGTAGACACTCACTAGAAGATGTTTCATGCCAAATATCTTAGCTCTAGCTCTTTGGGTTCTTTAAAAGAAGATTTTTCAAGTTTTTACTATATGCATATAGGGAAAATCAATGACCCCCCGGGGCGGGGCCAATTTTGACCCCAGGGCTTTTATTTGAACAAACTTGGTAGACACTCACTAGAAGATGTTTCATGCCAAATATCTAAGCTCTAGCTCTTAGGGTTGTTTAAAAGAAGATATTTAAAGATTTTTCTTTCGGTTGCCATGGCAACCAGAGTTCTGCATGGAATTAAATTCTTTGAACAATTTTTAAAGGTGATCACCAAAGGAACATTCCTGTGAAGTTTGGATGAAATTGGCTCAGTGGTTTATGAGGAGATGTCATTTAAAGCAAAAGTTTACGGACGGACGACGGACGACGGACGGACGCCGGACGGACGGACGGACGGACGGACGCCGGACGAAATGCGATCACAAAAGCTCACCCTGTCACTTTGTGACAGGTGAGCTAATAAAATTTAAAAAAAAACAGAAAAAAACGTAAGGAAAAAGGTTGTGTAATCACATATTAATAGAAATTGTTGTTACATAGAATGTCTCCACATGTATATTGTTCGTGATCAGCATAAAATGTTTCGGAGCAAAATATTATGCAGAGGGAATTCGCAACATATATCCAGCTAATACACTTTAATGTGAAATTCTGTAACATTTTTTTCTGGTTTAATTAGATTTATATGTACGGATAGTAATATTTTACAAAAACATAAATAATTTACACACATTTACAGTTGATGAAAATCAGTCATGTGACCAAGTTTACTGTCATGCTCTAAAAACTGTCCAAGCTCTTCCGTTCTTTTAACTTACCGAGTTGTGAATGTGCTCCGAATAATGTTGTTTTTTTATTTATTAAAGCATATAAGGAAATAAGTTTGCGTTATTTTTCATTACGGATATTAATATTTATCATTTTTCTATTGATAGAAAATTTCCGGTTCCAGTCGAACACACCGGGTGTGGTTATGGGCAAAATAACACCTGAAGGCGAGGAATATCTGATTCAAGTCTTGAAAGAACAAGGATTCCGGTTCAGTTCATGTGTCCGTCCAAGCGTTATTACGCATAGGGAATGTCAGCAGTGTCGCGAAGTGTGCGTGTGTTCGTCTGTCAAGACAGTTAATCATATTATCAGTGATTAAGGTGCACTGTTATAACAGCTAAGTGCAGATTTAAATATCCAAAACTGTTGTTGTTAAAATATACGGCCATTGCTTCTGTTATAAAGAAACTGTTATAAAGAAAAAGAGAACTTTTTTATTTAACTATGTTTTTTTTTTCATAAGTATTAAACGTTAAACGTAGACTTATATACTTTTGTTGATTTATTTCTTTTGGTATTTACCTAAAAATTTGTCTCATTTCAATCTATGTGACCCGGGCATACTAAAACCCACCTTCCCGTTCAATATATATTTGTTTTTCAAGCAGTATATAGTATGAAAAATTCCCGTAAAGATGATGAATAATTTTGTCCACATTAAAGGTATATAGTGTTGTAATGGTTGAAAAAACAATTATTTGCGCCATGTATGACTCGCTTATGGGCGTTGTTATAACGTTGCTAAGCAACGCTAAAATCGAAATAAGCGGGAAGTCTATAGTTTAAATAACTTAATTACTAACTTCTTTACAGCTTAAACATACTGATGCAGTGAACTTAAGATTTAAATATTATTGCCGTTTTAATTTTCCAATTAACAACGTTAAACGTCAAAATTTAATTTTTCGACGTCATTTGCTAACAAAGTGATCAAATATATGACGTTCGTTAAATTGGTATATCTAAATAACTAACCCTTTGATTTGAAAACGGTTTTCACCGTCATATTCAGAAAGAAATTCTCTACAATAATATGTGAAAAACCAAATTTCGAAAAAAATGTCATTAAGACCGGTTTTCTCGCGTCGTGCCTCATATATATATGATGACTTTGTCAAAGGTTTTTTTTTTACAAAGTCAAGATGCTTATTTGGACCAATAACTGTTACCAGTATAGTACAGCTATAGTTAGGCCAACATTTTTTATTAAATGTTTTACGGGAATAATATTGTACATGTATAAGTTTCCTGAGGATTTAGTTATTTTAAACAACCAGTTGTGAAATGATGCCAGAATACTGGCCCCAAACTTTTTGTACTGGCTTATAACTAACTTTTGTACTGACTGGTAACTTTAGAACTGGTCCACATGAATGACAATACAGACAATGTTATACACAAAACACCCGAGCCCTAAGCCTTTACCAGGAGCAGATTCTTTCTGTTTTTTCTTTTCCTGTATAAGTTTTGTAACACAAGTGAAATCCAAGGTAGCACTTCAGGGTTATGAATTTTATGATTTATGAAATATTTGTATAGGTTCCCTAAAAATGTTACATTCCAAATATCATATCTTTAGGCCTGTCAGTTTCAGGGAAAAAAGTTAACCATATAAAAGTCTTATTAAAATGTGACCTCTGACAATACAGGGCTATTTTTGATCCTAGGTGCATGATTTATAACAGTTTTTGACTGTATTTTTTGCTATGCTACCAAATACCTAATAAGCCCTGTTCTTTCAGAAAAGAATTCAAATGTTTTCCTATGTCAGGTTAATTAAAACAAGTAACACAAACTATTTTTTTATCTGAAATTTTATGTAACTATTTTTTTATTTTTGAAGAATTATTACAATTTTGTTTATCAGATTGATTTATAGTTCCTGCATCTTACATATCTAGGAATAAATATTTCATTGAGGATCATATAAGGGTCATTCTAGCAAAGTTTTAATAATATATAACCATCTGTTTAGGAAGACATAATTATTGTTTTAAGACATTGTAGATAAAGATGGTCACAAACATGCATTAATCTTCTCCTGTTACAAAATGGCATATCTCAAGTTTACTATATGCTAAAATAAAGATAAAAATACCATTTTCTGACAAAAAATAACAAAAATCTTTTTAAATACTTAAATATTTATCATTTCCATTTGCCAAATTTGAAAAGAAATTAATTTTTGAAAAGAATAATGGAAACTTTGCAGTGGAAGGATTCTCAATTTTTCAAAAATAAATTTACTAGGCAATCATTATTGTGTGCTAAAAAACAAAAAAACTCAGACAAAGTATCACTGACTTCAACCCAGAGACAGAGATGAGGAGCAAGTTAGTAATTTAACATTGAGTACTTCATATTCATTTTGGTAAAATATTATACATATATTAAATCCATACATAAAAGTCAATTTATTTTAATTCATACCTCCTAGTTTTCCTAGAACTCGTTTAGCAGCACCAGCACATCCCTCACATGTCATACCCATAGTAAACTCATGTACCTGAAGTATGATGTAATCATTCAACTTTGAAAATATTATACATTTAGAACACACACAGTGGGTAAACACATCTATTCCAGACAAATATATTGAAAATAACAAGAATAACCTTAAATGGTGATTTATTTATGATGGGATTTACTTAAATGACTGCAGAAACAAGTTTATTAGATGAAGACATTTACTATTCAAATTTTATAACAGTTAATAATACAACATAATGAAACCCCTTTCTTCCACATGATATTCTATTTATCAACAATGTCAGGTCAACTGGTCCCTTGGTCAACTTGGCCCTTTTTTTGGTCACCTCATCCTGGACAAGTTAATCCTCCCCCCCCCCCAACATATTTTAGGTGACATGCATTTTAACCAGTTCATGTGCATTGCTCTAATATAAAATATATTACCAATGACATAGATACAAGAGATAGGCAACTTCCTAGCCAGTTAAGATATCATGCATGCTTGCTAAACTTTGAACTAGTACAAGCAAGTAACTCTTAGTCTTATTCATCAAAAATCAAACAAAATGCATTAAAGTAATACATTTTCTGAAAGCTAATACATTTATCTGTGGCTGCAGGTAAAAAACATTTACAGTTCCCATTTAAATAAATGTATTAATTTCATATTATTTCGCAACTGCTGAACCATTACACAAAGTTAGTTAGAAATCAACTTTAAGTAACTTTAAAATAGTTGCAGTAAAATTATATCAAGTATAATTATAGATTACTGTAATTAATTGAAAATGCCATTGACATTTGTTCTTCTATCACTTAATTTAGGTTACACCGGGATATTTGTGTAATATTTTCCTTGTTCAGGAACAATGTGATAGATTTTTCATGTTTTGAGAAAACCACCATTCATAATCATTATAACATGTGACCCAATAATGGCTCATCCAACCCGCTATTGGCATGTTTACAAGAAGTTTGAAAATGGTATTGACCTTTTCGAAAACCTTGCTAAACACCGTTTTCCGGTACGTTACAGATTTAGCTCTGGGGAATTACACCAAATGAAGTACATAACACAGATACATGATATTTCTATTTTTCTATCATTATTTTACCGTTTAAGGTGAAAAAAATTGATGTATTTGAAAATTATCAATATTCCTTTAATATCTATTGCAAATTTTTCAAAAAATAAATTGTTGATAATGAAAATCAATAAAATTAAAACAGACGTAGTGGAATCTTCCATAATATATAAGGTTATTTTCTGCGTAAACTTGTGTATTTACTTTATTTTTTGTATGGAATTATTCATACAATGATATTTAATTATTTTCGTATAAAGAAAAAACTGTTTTATTTCAATTTAATTTAAAAAAAGGCCGAAAACATTGAATTTGCTATTACACTCCACTAGGTGAATTCCCCAGAGCTATGTACAGAATGTACCGGAAAACGGCAGCACGAAATACCCAAATATACCCAAATACACCCAAATATACCCAAATATAGCAATATTTATTTTTGTCTGTATAAAATATAGATTATAATGAGAAATAAATAAATATTTATAAAATAATATGACTTATAGCCTGCTAAAGCTTTCATTCATTCCGTTGAAATGGGCAGTTTTAAAGATGTTGTAAGAAAATAAAGTTGTGACATTTGCTTATCTACAATACAGTTCATTATGAATGTACTTGCAATTTTAATTCAAGTTATGATATTTGTTGTCTACATTTCTAAGGTGTAATTTTGTTGAAATTACATATCATATACAAATGTCCATGTTATTTAAAATAGCTTTAATGGAGTACATATACTGTACTTTGGTTCAAAACAATAGGAAAATGTATATTTGGGTATGTTTGATTATATCTTAGTGAAAGTGTATATTGTATTCATGATTAAAACAGCACTTTTTTAGTGTAAAACATTTATTTTTAGTATTATTGGGCAATATTTGGGTATATTTGGGTATATTTGGGCAATATTTTGTATATTTGGGTGTATTTGGGTATATTTGGGTATTTCGTGCTGCCCCCGGAAAACGGCGTTTAGCTAGGTTTTCGAATTCGTGAATAAATGCACATAATGCATTCAAAATATAAATTCACAGGACGTTTACAGTAAAAATGGAATAAAAATACTTCTAATCAATCTGCATTTAAATATAAATTTAAAACTCATTCGTTCATTAACTCTTAAAGTGTCACTAGTGATATGAAAGGTGTGATAATCCAAATATGATTTATAATTAATTAAAGATATCGCATAAGGCAAAATTGAGCAAGATCTAATGAGCGCCTACAGACACTGACGCACAGATACATTATTTATTTGTTTCTTAGAGTTTACTGCATTAAAATATTCGGTTTCTGGCGACCTTCAACGTATGATAATTTTCTTTTTGAGGTGAGTAAATATGAAAACACCTACTTGAGACATTTTAACTGTATAAGTGATAAAACTCCAAGCTTTCAAGTTACAATTTTTACACGTCTCTACCTATCAAGCGTCTGAATGAAGAAAGTGCAATAAACGAAAAACTACACAAGTCGGTCAACGCGAGAACGCGAATAGTTTACACTCAGAATGATCTTGATAAGGAAGCACCTTTAAGTATGTAATTATTTTTTCGAAAAAACGAAAATTGTAATCGAATGATACACCCTCTGATAAAAAAAATACAACTATTTTTTTTTATTTCGTCAACTTTTAATTTGTACTCTACTTTCACTTTTATCACGTGAAAATGAGTATGAACTGGTTTATAACCTTTCTGACCCCGGAAATTTTGTATGTATCATATTTTATTGTTCATTTAACTAGTTTCATTTTTATTTGTTATGCTTTGAGAGTATATTTGTTTAAGAATTTAAATAACAAAATGAAGTAGTAGATAATGTTTGGACCTAAAAAATTAAAAATACTGTAATATTCAGAAACAATCATTCGACTACCGTATGTATTTTATGCAAACGCAAATTAATGAAATTATCTCTCCTCTACAGTAAGATAAGTAAGATTCTGACTCAGAACAGTCTAGCTTTGGTATTTTAAAATATTTTTACTATGACATCTCATAGTGTAGGGCCTTCACTACTCACAGGATTTCATTGAAAATGGTTTAGTGTATATTAATTATTATCAGGGTTTTGTGATATAATCATTATACTAATGTAATTATGACCATTTGCAGACATAAATTATACATATTATATATTTTAGGCAGAGCTGGTTAAATTAAACTCAGCAAGACTCAAATGATTACTCTAGACTATTACTAATTTAAGTGTCACAGCACTTTAAGACACATTTGGCTGGTATACAACAGAGAGGAGGCATCCATATGCCAGTTTGATCATTTGTTATAAGATATGCCAAATACATGTATATCTTGCTTTCCTGAACATTGATTTGTTCCACTTTAAAAGAGATAGTTTAAAGCAAATCTAGAATACAAATATGTTTAATTGTTGACATGTTATGTATCTGACATGGTATATTTACAGATAATGATTAAAATGTACCTGGTTTTGTTGATGTGTTTGATCTATTCAGTGGCGGCCCAAGTTCCACCTGTAAGTGCATGTAGAATTCCTTATATGTTGATCTGTACCTAATTTCTAATAAACTTTAATCTTGACTCAAAACAAAGCACATAATTGTATTCAAAGATAATATTCTGAATTTTATACATATGTTTATAAATTAAAGTATGAAGTCAATTCCACATCAAAGTCAGTTTCATGACATAAGCATGATACATTGTATTTTAGATCTGACATTATGAGATCAGTATTAAAGTAAAATTAACTCACAAAAAATATGATTTTATTTGTCTTTCTTTATCTTCTTTGTTACCTAAACATTGATCAGAATTAATTTATAACTGCTCAGCCTCTATTTTTCTTTAGTTGAATCTTTTGTTTTTTTGATATCTGAAATAGTTTTTAAGTTCAATTAATGGTCATAAAATTTATTAGATTTGATGATAATTTAAACCTAGCTGACTATACATTGTGTCCAACCGCTAATACTTTAATGTTATTGTATAAGATGACTTTGCAAATATGGAAACATTTTATATATATGTATATTTTGTTCTCCTAACAAGCCTTTAGTGAGAAGCTGTGATTTTCATCATGAACATGTATACTATCAATCACTTTTGTTGTTATTGGTTTTTTTACAGTATACAGAAACATGTGTGCAAGGAGCATACCCACCTAAAGCACAGTGAGTAATTAACAGTTCCATAAACCTTAAAGCTTTATGTCTGCAGAAGATAACATATCAAACTGATTAAATGAAAAAAATATATAGTGCCCAAAAAGTTATAACTCTCTTTTTGAATAAATTTGCAGTTATTGCCCTCTGTAACTGTTAGATTTAAGCTCATTGTAATTTTTCATTCTTGACAATGTTAGATTTAAGCTCATTGTAATTTTTCATTCTTAACTTTGTCCTGAGCTTATTTATATTTGAGTCAATTTTATGTAACAGCATGAAACTTCATAATACCAAATTGACAAAGCTGAGTGTAGGTAGCATCTAAGCCAGGACAGTTGCTGTTTTAATTATATTTTGCTTAGATTAAATATCATTTCCCCACTCAGTATTGTTCTGTACAGGCAGAATTTGTTCTTTGAGTTTTTTTGTTTGATATGCTTGTAATATGACGTTGTTATTTCAGTCTTAAAGTTCCAGAGTATGTAATAAATCTAGACCTACCACCCTCACAAAGATGGAATCAGCTGGCTTCAGATAAGAAAAATGAGGTAGCCTGTAATACATATTTTTATGTCAGATTTAATAGCTTTTTATTTGTATATGACACAAATTTCTAACACACATGCAATAACATTTCTCCTTTTATAATAACATTGTTAACTATTTATAATATTTTTAATGATAAAGCTGTGCTGTTTAAATTACTCTCAAAAGGAAATTATGACCTATGGTTGCTTGAAAATTGATTTATTACCTATTTACACACTGACATAAGGTCCCTTATTACACACTGACATAAATTCCCTTATTACACACTGACATAAGGTCTCTTATTACACACTGATATTAATTACCTCATTACACACTGATATTAATTACCTCATTACACACTGACATTAATTACCTCATTACACACCAACATTTATTACCTCCTTACACTCTGACATTAGGTCCCTTATTACACACTGACATTAATTACCTCTTTACACACTGACATTAATTACCTCTTTACACACTGACATTAATTACCTCTTTACACACTGACATTAAGTTGCTTATTACACACTGACATTAATTGCCTCTTTACACACTGACATTAATTACCTCTTTACACACTGACATTAATTACCTCTTTACACACTGACATTAATTACCTCTTTACACACTGACAATAATTACCTCATTACACACTGACATTAACTTAGAACTAGGTCTTTATGAATTTTTTTTTATGTCTGGTAAAATACAGAAACTGATATTCCAGGGGTGGCAAAATCAATTGTCCGTATTGCCCAGGTTGTCCCACAGCCTGTACGGACAAGTGAAAATATTCAAGAATTAACTACCTAAATATCATACAGACAAGTTAAAAAATGCTTCACATAAAAAGGGACAAGTAAGTCAAAATCAGATTTTGCCGGCCCTTTATTCTCAGAAGTGTTACAAGTTTGGTTTTCAAGTATAACAGAGTATGTTTCCATTTCATGATGAATGAAAGTAAGTGTATGTGTCAGTCTCCCAACCTGCCATCATTTTCTTATAGTTCCACCTGATAAGTTATAAAAAATGATAATTTTATGCATGTCTCTTGTAAGGTTTCAGATTTCAGTTTGAAGTATCATGTTTGCTGGGGAGTCTGTGGCCGTGTGGTTAAGGTTGTTGACTTCAAACCACTTGCCCCTCACCGCTGTGGGTTCGAATCCCTACAGGGACTTTGGATTCTTTCATGTGAGGAAGCTATCCAGCTAGCTTACGGAACGTCGGTGGTTCTACTCAGGTGGCCATTAGTGCCTGAAATAATGCACAGAAGGGCACCTGAGCTCTTCTCCACCTGTAAAAAAGCTGGTTGCGCGATATGACATATACTGTGTCGATGTGACGTAAAACCCAATATAAATAAATAAATAAATCATGTTAGCTATGGATATATGAGGTGATATTGAGAATTTGATTTATAATCTTAAAAAATATATATATAATATAATCAGATACTAGTAATTCTATTTCAGATCAGAACCATTTTAGATGCCTTCAAAACTTTTATTGGTGAATTTGGGATTATTGCAAAAGAAGTGATTTATTTTATAGATTTACTTGGAGTAAGTTAAATTTTTGTTTTATCATCATTATATGTTTTATTACTTTTACCTTTATGATAATTCTTATTGTCAAAGATGTATTATAGCTATGAAATTTAGAAATAACTTGTAATTTCATAGAAGTCAATTAATGAGAGCATGTAGGAAAGACAGAAAATTACAGTGTTAGGGCATTACAGAATTGGTTCAAATATTCAATAAGTATTTTATCACATTTAGTACTTTTGTTTGAAGCTCAAAATGTCTAATGTGAAATATTCAACACCCGAGTCCAAAGCAAAACAGTTAACAGTACCAGTGTTTGAAGCACAGTGCTAAACAATTTCTAACATTCAAGACCAATGCCTGAAGCAAAATGGTAAACAATGTGTAGCATTTTAAATCACTGTTTGAAACAAAATGGTAAACAATGTGGAGCATTTTAAATCACTATTTGAAACAAATGGTAAACAATGTGGAGCATTTTCAATCACTGTTTGAAACAAAATGGTAAACAATGTGGAGCATTTTCAATCACTGTTTGAAACAAATGGTAAACAATGTGTAGCATTTTAAATCACTGTTTGAAACAAAATGGTAAACAATGTGGAGCATTTTAAATCACTGTTTGAAACAAAATGGTAAACAATGTGGAGCAGTTTAAATCACTGTTTGAAACAAAATGGTAAACAATGTGGAGCATTTAAGACCAGTGTTTGAAGCACATTGGTAAACAATGTCTGGCATGGTGTTCTAGAAATATGTTCCCCCAGATGATATAGTCTGTAATTGTAAAGATTTTTACTTTTTGCTATGATCTCATGGGAAGTTATGAATGGTAGTTTCAAGAATCTTGTTCGTATAGATTGTTTTACTTGTTATTATAGAGCATCTTGCATCTTGCTGCATATATGTACTGTTAAGTTCAGAATTGTTTATGTTATACATGCATTTGTTTATTTCAGCCATTAGTTGTTGATGCATTGCCACAACCATTCCAAGATGAACTAAGAGGAATATCAAATGCTACAGGCATTGAAATAGGTAATGGAACAGATTCATCATGTTAAATCATGACCTGAACAATCTAAACTACACTTATTATGCTGCCCGAAAAATTCCGAGGGAGCATATAGTCGTCGGGTTGTCCGTCCGTCAGTCTGTACATACGTACGTCCCGAATTCGTGTCCGGCTCATAACTTTGTAATTTGAAGTCAGATTTTAAAACTATTTCACAGAAATGATCACCATATTGAGACGACATGTCGCGCGCAACATTTGGGTCGCTACCTTGAAGGTCAAGGTCACAGCATGACCTTGCAGCAAAATCGTGTCTGGCCAATAACTTTGTTATTTGAAGTCAGATTTTAAAACTATTTCACAGAAATGATCACCATATTGAGATGACATGTCATGCGCAACATTTAGGTCGTTACCTTGAAGGTCAAGGTCACAGCATGACCTTGCAGCAAAATTGTGTCCGATTCATAACTTCGTTATTTGAAGTTGGATTTTAAAACTATTTCACAGAAATGATCACCATATTGAGACAATGTGTTGTGCACAACATTTGGGTTGCTACCTTGAAGGTCAAGGTCACAGCATGACCTTGCAGCAAAATTTCACAGAGATGATCACCATATTGAGACAATGTATTGTGCACAACATTTTGGTTGTTTTTACACTTTTAACTTTGTCTGTGACATAACTCTGACACTACAAGAGGTATATCTTCTGTGTCCAAAACCTATTCGGGGAGCATCACCCGGTTCAACCGGCTCTTGTTGTTTTATGTTTTTCATGCAACAATTTTTGACAGAGTGTATAGTTGATTGTTTGTTCAGCCTTTGTACTGTTCACCATGTCACACTTTCTACTAGTGTCTCATAGCTCCTATATTTATTGACTGATGTCATAAATATTTGTTTCTGTTAGTACTGTCCTGAAGCTTGAACCCTCTACCCTGGATAAGTTTTCATGTTAGTTGGGTCAAAGTCACAAGACTAAAAGTAGATTTTTCCTACTTTTTATCACAGTGTGGTTATGACTTTGACATAAGCTGTTGGAAGTGACATTGTGGATAAGCCACTGGTGATACAAATATTCTTTTGTCAATAATTATATATTTTGTGGTAATACAATTTTTATCTATTATGATTAGTAGATTGATGAAATATATCTTAGTCATAACATCTATACAGTTGTACTTCATTTCAAATGTACAAAATATTCAATAACATTAAACACAGAATCACAACAGACTAGCTATTTCATTAATGGTTACATAAGCACCATTTACAGTGTTTAATATCAAAAGGCTTGTCCATTTTTACTTAACTCAATAATGTAAGTGTTAAATCCAGTGTTGTTTGATTTATGTTTGAGATATGTTCATTACATATGCTGTGGTTTAAAACAATGTGTCCTGTACTACTGATTCAAGTACATGTAATATATTTGGATAAATTTGAAGGAACATGATAAAACAAGTTTATTCTGGTGCAGAACCAGGCAATACTTGTTACATAACTGACCTTAGCAGTATACAATCAACTAAAATAATGTAACAAACAATCCAACCAGATGTAAAAAACTCAGCCTATCAACACAAAGTGTTACTTTTATAATAGGCATGAATATGACTGTGAGTGTATACAATATCAGTATTTCGTTCTTACAATACTTTTAATTATTATTTCATTATTAGATTTTGATCAAAAGCTTAGTGCTGCGAGAGGATCTATGTTAAAATGTTTAAGATTACTGAACTTATTGGTGTATTTTACCATTATAATTGAAATGCTAGATGAAAGGCAAAGGTGCTCTATTTGAATTACTTTACAGGAGATGTACAGTATGTATGAAGTTGTATAATGATATTCTATTACAGTGTTGTTTACTTTCATCTGTTTATCTCATTGAAATAAAAAAACTTCAAGTGTGTACTTATGTTTCAGGGGAGATAACCCTCTACAATATATTTTATGAGATCTTTACGGTTTGTACATCTGTGATAGCTCAAAGTCCAACAGGAAAATTGTATCATGCCAGAAACCTAGACTTTGGACTGTTTATGGGGTAATGATTTATGTTAACATTGGTAAAGTTTTTTTATGTTGATTGACATTAACAAGAAATTTCTGTTATTCCTTCAAAATGATTGTAGCATTTATAGAATGTCATTAATGATAATCCATGTAAGTTTATCAGCGTGTAAGGCTGTTACTTTGAGGCTGTAGAAAGTAAGAAATTTGGATTGGTTATACATGTTGCACATACAGCTGTAAATGAGCTTACATACATGTCTGCTGTAGTTTTCACAAAGCACAGTATAATTATGCCCTGTAGTGGGAAAATTCATTTAGTCCAGTCTTATTGTACAACGAGGTAGAGGGCCATCTTAAAAAAACCCTTATCCCATTTTTGGCACATGTCTGCAGACAACTTTAACTTGGGCATAGCATCTTTATTTTATAAGCTGAGCTATTATACTTAAAAAGTGCCATATAACGTCTAGATGATACATTGAAATACAAATGTATAACATCAGGTCCTTGGCCCCTGAATGACCTTAACCTTTAAGGTTATATTTTCAAAATTCAGCCAATTTTAGCATATCTTATAACAATCATAAACAGATTTGAAAGTTGCATTTGTATTTTATAAACATGTCATGTTATCATTATATGAATTATCATGTGTTATAGAATTAGTATTGTATATTTCAGATGGGATATTAAGAACAGGACATGGTATATAACAGAGAAGCTGCGACCTGCTATTGTCAACCTGGTCTGGCAGAGAGCTGGTAAAACAGTGTTTAAATCTGTCAACTATGCTGGATATGTTGGTATACTGACTGCCGTCTCACCTGTATGTATATTTTTTTAAGTTTAAGAAATGTCTTATGATTTGCATTAAATTTTTGTACTTAAGTATAATTTTTCAAACTTCGTTAAAGCTCAACAATCAACAAAATACTTTAGCTTAGTTTCCTCATAAAATGAAATTTCAATTAACAAACCTATTACAGGTTTATGTGTGATTCAATATAGTGTAAATCTGAAAGGTACATGTATAGATCAATTAATTCACAAAGAATAGAAATTTAAAAATTGTTGGTACATCCATATAAGTGTCTGAAATGCCTTGGAAAATCCTGCTGTATTACTTTGTAGTTTATAGTTAAAACCTAAATTTTAGCTTTTATTTTATTTTGTGTTTTTATCAATTTTTTGAGTCCAGGTATAAATCAGCTATCATTTTGTTACAGGGTCAGTTTACACTGTCAATGAATGAAAGATTCAATATTGATGGAGGATATAGAGGTATGTATTTTATAAGATATATTTTTTATAGATATTTAATATAAAATATACTTAATATTGTCGTTAGTTTATACAAATTTATTTTAGTTTGATTGTGTTGAAAGCTATAAGCTTTTTGAAACACCCTTAAAATTGTTCCTGGAACCAACCAGTACTAAGCAATAAATGCTTTATAATTTTCAAAAGATTTGATATAATTTTTATAATGTACAGGAATCATAGATCTCATCCTCACTGGTAAAGGAACATGGATGGGATTCCTTACACGCAACACCATGGAAACAGCACAGAGTTTTGATGAAGCCAAGTATATGTTGACATTTAAACAAATGATTGCCCCAGCTTACTTCATATTGGGCGGGAACAAGACAGGGCAGGTAATGCTTGACATAACTTTAGAAAATATGTAGTGTTATTTTCAGGAGGCAATATTTTAGAAGAGTTTATCAGCAATTTTTAACTGTATCTGAATCATATACTGATAAATGGTTAATTGTTATAATTATTAGAATTGTGGTAGTGGTGGTGTTGGTAGTTTTCACTCCAGATCACTGCTGTAAGCAACATTGTGTTTACCAGAGCACAGTTCAGCCACCGCATCGTTCCTTGGAAGGCTGTCGACCATTTTACCAGTACTAGTTGCCTTCACTATTGCAAGGAACTGATTTCTTCTGTACATGCAAGAGCAGAGGTACAGTGCAAATAACCGTAGAAAGGATTTCATGTTCAATCACAACAAAAATGACCTGCCCCATCCCGGAATTGAACCCAGGTCACCGGATGCACAGTCCAATGCTCTACCAACTGAGCTTTTCGGATGGCTACTAGAATTGCTTAATTAATATCTCTATATCTAAGCAAAACAAGGTATTGCTGTACATATAATCTTCTTAGCATTTTATAGTTCTAATTTGGATGTAGTGAAGTACCGTATTGCTGTTAAAACTGGTTAAGGAACAATCTTAGTATGAAGTGTATATTATTGTAGGCATGTGTAATTACCAGGAACAGGAAAGTAAATGGTACAGATATCTGGCAGATGTCACAGGCAGGTGGCTGGTATATACTGGAGACTAACTATGATCACTGGAAAGCACCATTTTTTCTTGATGATAGAAGAACACCGGCTAATAGATGTATGAGAAATATGACACAAAATGTAAGTAAAACAAGTTACTAGAATACAAATATTTTAATGTTATATTCTTAATAAAACTAAGCATCAGAATTTTGTTTTTTCACTTTCATGTTTATATCATTATACAGCAGTTGTTGAGAAAACTGTTATGGAGTATGTTGATAGTTCTTGGCTTTGCATATACAGATAGTGTCATGGTCAGGTGCTAATTACGAGAGATAGATTCTCATCTTGCTGAATAAATCAGATGTTTATTTGATTAAAGCATGATCTATTATTGTTTAATTTAAAACATGATTATTTATTGGTTTATGGTACACTTTAAAAATACCAGAAATATTTCTGAAATGTTTGTCATTAAGTTTACAATGTGTTTTCTTACAGGGTGTTGGTATAGCTGGACTGTTTAATATGCTGTCTTCAAAACCAGTTCTTAATAAGGTACAGCTATGGTGGTTCTTTTGATTATGTTATTTCTCACTTCTCCTTACTGTAAAAACATAAATGTTGCTTTGTTATTATTTAAATATAGCTCTCATACAATTTTTCAAACCAAATATTGAAGCAGCATGCAATTTGCATTGAGTTTCTACATGATTTTTGATAGCCTGAATTTTTTACTGCACACTTAAACTTTTCTAAATTACAAGAAACTTGTAGTTTAAGTGAAAAATAAACCTTCTTCTTCTTTTTCTTCTTCTAAATGAAAAAAAGGAGAAATATACCAGCAATGGTCAGTTTTGTCTTTCAGTTTGTCTTCTGATGATTGAGTATATTGTCTTTTACTTTACGTGAAAATCTTTACCAAGACTTTAGTGAATATGTTTTAACTTTTTTGTGTAGAAGAGTTATATAATGTCAGTATGTGTGTTTATTTCAGTTGACTACATACACTGCCCTGATGCAGGTGAATTCAGGACATTTAGAGACATGGTTACAGTATTGTGATGATCCTTGTGTACCCTGGTAACCATGGAAACTGTTTGTGTTACTAGTGAAACAACTACAGTAACTGGCATCATCTTACTACAAGTGCGTTTATGTCATATTTTGAAACTCATGACAACACTCAACTTAATTGAAGTCTTGGAAACTGATCTGCAATATAGAAACAATGCTAATATTATACATTGTGTATTTTGATATTATTATTTATGTAACTTAAATTTGTTCTCGGAAGTGTTTGTGTATATGTTAGTATACAAGGAAATGAATTGTTTATGCAAATTTTAATTTTGTCATTATTTTGTATAGGAGTTTTTATTAAGGTATTTAGAACTAAATTATAGTCATGCATTTTAGTGAGGTGTCTAAATATGAATAATTTAACAAATATTGTGTTCTTTTGCCTTCGTTCCAATGTCAAATTTTTTTAATTTATTGGACTCACATTATAAGGTTTGCCAGTTATACCCCTGTATTTACCAACAGATAAAGTCTTTATATTACAGTAATTGTATATATAAGTAATATATTATTATATACTGCAATACTTGTTCAAATATTACATGATCATATGGCATTGCTGGTTGTAGTATAACCTGCATAAATTGTCCTGACATCATCAACTCTTTATAAAAGCAGGGATTGTGACATCATCTTAAAACAACATGTCACTCGATGATTTTGCTGTATTTGCTTTAAATAATAATAATATCATTTGACAATGCATGGGTTTCATTTCATGTATATTTAAGTTCTAAATGCCCCAGAATTGTTACAAAAGCTTGCCACAGACTTATTTTACAGTGCTTTCCTGGAAACATAAGTGTTATGAAACTTTTACACAGATTTGGACTTTGATCTTTTACATTTTGTATAACTAATTGTTAACATAATTTTACAGTATTTGTGATTGATTTATTTTTAATTTATAATTCATTACATTTTGACAAATTCTTTAAATGCCCACTAAGTTTTTGTTTTCCTTTTTTGGTTGCAAAAGTCGTGTTGCAGTGTTTCAATATACATGTAAATGTAGTGATAAATATTTTTATAATGTGATTCATCATTCCTGTATGCATAATATTTAGCAATAACTACACAAATAGTCAAACTTATATTTTAGTGTTTTTATTTTAATTATGATGTTTTTATTACATCATGTACATAATTATCTATTTTCTCTAAGTTTCTGCATGATTATCTATTAGATAGGTCTTTCTTTCATGACAAATATTCTACATAAGGTAATGTCACAGTACCTGATATTTTACACTCCAGAAATATAACATCTTGGAAAGGTTTTTCTTGCCCTACAATACTTGCCTAACTTTTTGTTGAGCTTGGCTGGACATATGCAGTAGTTAAAAATTACATTATGCATTGTACTAAATTTTGTACATTATAATGCACACTGAATGTGTACTAACTTGTGTACATTATAATGCGCACTGAATTTGTACTTACTTGTGTACAATATAATTCACACTGAATTTGTACTAACTTGTGTACATTATAATGCGCACTGAATTTGTACTAACTTGTGTACAATATAATTCACACTGAATTTGTACTAACTTGTGTCACTGAATTTGTAATAACTTGTATACATTATAATGCGCACTGAATTTGTACTAAATTGTGTACATTATAATGCACACTGAATTTGTACTAACTTGTGTACATTATAATGCACACTGAATTTGTACTAACTTGTGTACATTATAATGCACACTGAATTTGTACTAACTTGTGTACATTATAATGCGCACTGAATTTGTACTAACTTGTGTACATTATAATGCACACTGAATTTGTACTAACTTGTGTACATTATAATGCACACTGAATTTGTACTAACTTGTGTACATTATAATGCGCACTGAATTTGTACTAACTTGTGTCACTGAATTTGTACTAACTTGTGTACATTATAATGCACACTGAATTTGTACTCACTTATGTACATTATAATGTGCACTGAATTTGTACTAACTTGTGTACATTATAATGCGCACTGAATTTGTACTAACTTATGTACATTATAATGCACACTGAATTTGTACTGACTTGTGTACATTATAATGCACACTGAATTTGTACTAACTTGTGTCACTGAATTTGTACTAACTTGTATACATTATAATGCACACTGAATTTGTACTGACTTGTGTCACTGAATTTGTACTGACTTGTGTACATTATAATGTGCACTGAATTTGTACTAACTTGTGTACATTATAATGCGCACTGAATTTGTACTAACTTGTGTCACTGAATTTGTACTAACTTGTATACATTATAATGCACACTGAATTTGTACTGACTTGTGTACATTAT
Organism: Ruditapes philippinarum; assembly: GCF_026571515.1. Classification (NCBI taxonomy): domain Eukaryota; kingdom Metazoa; phylum Mollusca; class Bivalvia; order Venerida; family Veneridae; genus Ruditapes; species Ruditapes philippinarum. The sequence continues at coordinate 105,824 of NW_026863171.1, read as the reverse complement.
AATGTGCACTGAATTTGTACTAACTTGTGTACATTATAATGCGCACTGAATTTTTACTAACTTGTGTGCATTATAATGCACACTGAATTTGTACTAACTTGTGTACTTTAATGCACACTGAATTTGTACTTACTTGTGTACATTATAATGCGCACTGACTTTTTACTAACTTGTGTGCATCAAAATGCACACTGAATTTGTACTAACTTGTGTGCATTATAATGCGCACTGAATTTGTACTTACTTGTGTACAGTATAATGCGCACTGACTTTTTTGGAGCATGGGCATTGTAAATATTGAGATATTATTGAAGGTTATTTCTGATATACATGTTAATTTAACTTTGTTGTTATCACTATATTGCTAATATTATATGACTTCCTAGTTATGTTTGTTGTTTGCAAAAGACTGTTTTGAATCTCAGTTTATTTATATGATTTACAAACAGTGCTAATATGTTAATATGGTGTATTATATCACTCTCTATGCTCAGGTATGATATATAAGTATGATTAAACTTTTGATTGTTCTTTAACTATAATTTTATGTAGATAATTAGTATTTATTGCTATGAAAGAAAGGTCACTAACATTAAACATGTACATGTTACCATTCCTTGAATAATTGCAATATTTTATTTTTTTTTTAATCTGATTTTTTGAAAAAATGCAATATTTATTTGTAACAGATAGAGATTGGATGGAGATTTTTTTATGATGTGATAATATTGAAATTAAATTTTGTAAAAAAAAAAAACAACTAGTAATAAAGCATTAAATTATGAACTGTATTGGAAAATATTGAGTCTATATAAAATGTAAACAAGTGAGAACTAATTATGAAAATTAAGAGTGAATATAAAGGCATGTTGTAATTTGCATGGAAACGTACGGTGCCTTTTCATTTATATAGTTATCTACACTTTGTTTCATAATTCTCAGTGTGCTTCAATGAAACTTATATATATATACATGTATATATTGTTCTATTAATATCATGTTGTACAATCCTGCAAACTTTTGATAATAAATTATTTTCTTACACTTTTATTTGTTTTGTTAAGGAGATAATACCTGTGAAGTAAATGTTTAAGATTAATTTAGTTTTTTATGCCCCCCTGGCATATTAAAATGGCAAGGTCCCGTCTGTCTGTGCTTCCCCACATCATTTGAGTCCGGACTGTAACTTTGTCATACATTGAGGGATTTTAAAATAGCTTGACACAAATGTCTTCCACATCAAGACGATGTGTCATGTCCAAGAATCACATCCCTACCTCAAATGTCAAGGTCACACTAACATTTTGAAATTTCACTTATCACAATTAGAGTTTATAGGTACACACATTCGTGACTGGACTCTAATTTTTTCATGCATTGAAGGTTTTTAAAACAACTTGGTACAAATTTTTACCACATCAAAATGGACGTTCTAACGGGACAGTGATAATGTGGCTACTCTATTGTTCTCCCTTTTGGTCTTTTTAGTCACACAAAAGAAAATAGCCACATAAAAGCATTACGGAATGAATGACATCAAAGAGAAAGGACAGTTACCTATTGTCCCTCTAGCCACATAATTACTGTCCTGTGAGTGCGATGTGTCACGGCTAACGCTCATGGCCGTGTGTCTGTCCGTGCGTCGCCACTTCCACAACAATCGTGTCCAGACTATTACTTTGTCATGCACCGAGGGATTTTGAAATAACTTGGCACAAATGTTAACCATTTCACAACGTTGTGTCACATCCAAGAACCACGTCCTTTCTTCAAAGGTCAAGGTCACCCTTACATTTTTGAAGGTTCACGATATCACAATTAGAGATTACAGGTACACACATTTGTGTCTGGATTGTAACTCTGTCATTCATCAAAGGGTGTTTAAATAACTTGGCGTCAATGTCTCAGGTCAAAAACCCATGTCCCTACGTCCAAGGTCAAGGTCACACCTATAATTTGAAGGATGTACACAATCCTCTCCGGACTGTAACATTGTTGTTCATAGTAGGATTTTTAAATAACTTGGCCCAAGTGTCTACCATCTCCTGACAATGTGTCGCTGCTAAGGCCCATATCACCACCTAAAAGGTCAAGGTCACTTAGAGGTTGAATGTATACATTTGTGTCCAAACTGTAGCTTTGTCATGCATGGAAGGATTATAAAATTACTTAGCACTAAAGTCAAACACGTCATGGTTATGTGTTTCATTTTAGACCCATGTCCGTTAGTCAAAAGTCAAAGTCACACTTAAGTTTAAATGTTTCACATTCTCACAAGTAGAGTTTAAAGGTACACACATTTGTGTCTAGACTCTAACTTTTTTATGCACAAAATTGATCGTATGATTTTGTATTTTAGGCTTTTTGATCACAGTGCAACTTCTTGAATGCATTGTTTCAACGTGAGCAATGAAAAAAATGGATGAGAAATGACTCGGGGGGGGGGGGATTGTCAGATTTGTGTATGAGAGATAATAAAAAGTAGTGTAATACCTCTCGTGATAAAATACTACTTTGTTGGTGTCTGAACAGTAATCACATCGATGTAGATTTTACCATTACTCAGGTCAAAACTACGTCTAACTACGACAGTCTTGTTGTCGGGTAGAATATTGTATATATGAAACAATAAGATCACATGACTTATCATAACGTTATCTGATCATCCAGTTGTTCACCATTGTTTGTTATCATTATAATTTTAACCTATATAATCTAATATTAACAACTATTGTTTTGATCAAAGAGAACATAATTGAAGGGATGTGTTGACAACCGGTGTTAATATTTTGTATTATAAAACGCAAAAGAAAGTAAGTGATTTTCTTTATGATAAAACATATACATTTTTGTTCAGCAATATTTTTGTTGAAAACGAATTTTTGAGTTGATTATTTATGAGTATTAAATGTTTAGTCATCGTGTATTTTTACTAACATTCTCTCAGATATCCACCAAATTACTTTAGAAACAAATAGTTATCTGCATCAAATGAATAAAATGTACATGTATTTGTTTTCATTATTTCATATATTGATATTAATAAATAATGTTATAAGAAATAATTTAATCAAGTTTAAGTTTAATCATATTTTATTGCAAATATACAGAGAAACAAATTGATTTCGAAATAACAAATAGCAAAAGGGTTGGGCCCAAGTTCTTACAATATTAGCGATCGGTCCTACCACTTCTAATCAAGTAATATTTGAATTGATGAAATCAAGAAAATACAGTGAATGTATATAATTTAAAACTGTATTTCAGGACAATGATTACACGGGTTGTTACAGCATGCATGCTTCTGGTGGTGGTCGTGTCACAGGATCCTGGGGTGAGCAACACACGCTCTAATAACTGTACATGCTGTTTTATATAATTTACAATACAAAATTTTATGTTCTCCTCACAAATCCAGTGATCTGCCAGATTTATTTCCTTACAGACTGTCGATTTATTAGAAAAAAAAACAAAAGTTTTTATCTTAGTTTTAACTTAACTACATGTATATAATTATTGTTATTTAATCATAAATTCATCAGTATATAAAACTTTCAACTTTTTTCCAGTTTAATGACACATGTGTGAAAGGAATGTATCCGCCTCCAGCTCAGTACGTTGATTCTTTTAACCCTTATTACATTGACTTGTCCATCCGAACAAAAACCAAACATATTTTTTAGATAAAGCTGAATGCATAGCGAAAAATGCAGACATTGGACTGCACTGCTAGCATGGGTAGATTTAGATGCCGCGTTAAGTTAAATTATGCAAAGCCTTGATAATTAAACTGATATTTTTGTTAATTTTTATGTTAACTAGAAAATATTCATATCCCTATTAAATTCTTATAACTACCCGATTAAGACTTGAAACAGAAAAAGGTAAGCGATGAAATAATCTAAGTTACTTTCTGTTTGACATTCGTCTACTCTTTGATTTTACAGACGAGGTGTGAAAGAATATGTTCTGAACTTGGATCTGCCTCCAGAACAAAGATGGCAACAAATTGCTTCTGAGAAAAGACATGAGGTGATTAAAGCTTAAATATTACTTTCATTTCATAACCGCACAACACGTCAAATTTTCCAGACGAACATTAATGGGTATAAAGCTATATCCTACGAAAATAATGAACTTTTAAGTAGGATTTTAACCATTTAGCAATTGTTTTGTGCAGCGCCATTCGCTTTTGAGGCATTTTTCTACCATATTTCGTCTATACAAGCATTTTTGGGAGTATTCCGCTTTTAAATTTAAACACATAAGCAGACACACATGTATATCTTTATACACAGTGACATGTCTAGCAAAGAAGAAGCTTTAACAATTCTAGTGAAGAAAAGGGGGGTACATGTAAATGAACATAAAACACGAAATTGTTGTTTTTAATTGTGAGTTTCTGTCATAGAAAAAAAATGAGTTAATGAAATATGAATTGGCCAATTTGAATGCTGTTAAAAGATTATTTGGCATATAGCAATTATTCTTTGTATTTATGTATATATGTGTGAGGTGTTTTTTTAGATTGTTGCGTTGATAATAGAGTTTAAGAAGTTTCTCATGGAATGGGGAAGTGGGGAAATAATCACAATTGTGGATTTCTTAGGTGTATGTATGTTTATTATGATACTAATAACATTGATAAACAAATTATGTTATACCTCACATAAATGTTTTAGACTTATTTGATTATACCTCAAGTAAAAGTTTTACTATATAGCCTTATGTGACGTCAAATGGTGTTACTTCAATATATCATTTTGGAAATGAATATCACTCGGTCAATATTTTAGTTGGTGCAATATTCTCCTGGGACGGGCAGTCTATATAATTAAATAGACTCTAGAAAACATAATGCTCTAGTTCTCTCCCCTGGTCGATTCTATATCAGTTCGGTATAATAAAAAATACACATATCTCTCAAGGTAATAGTATATATTTGCAACCCTTGAACTGAAATGACACCCTCGTCTCATAAGACTTAATCGTATACAAAACATAAATTATTTAAATTAAGTCATTAAGTCATGCAAAATTAAATGATTTCAATATAATACATTATTTTTGGTCCAGTTAAATATTTGAGGCATCTAGTTTTAGTTTTGAAAGAAACCTACTGTTGTTATAGACATTTTTTCGCAGGATAATATTGATGCTATATTACCAAATCCATACAGGGATGAAATTAAAGGAATAGCAAACGCTACCGGAATATATGAAGGTTTGTTGCATTACATTATCTACCTTTATAAAACTTTAAAATCTTTTTATGATGAGTTTCCAAGTTTCCAAGTTTATTTGATTATCTCAGTATGCATACAAATACATAAACACGAGAAAAAGAATCCTAAATATATATATAAAACCATGTCTACAGAGGACAACATTCATTCAAAAATTTAAAAAAGTTAAACCAACACTAAATATAACGACACATAAAAAGATGTACTATCTTTTTGCAATTATTGGTTAGCTATTTGTAACATGGAAACGCAGCAATGTAATCTTGCATGCATGTTAGACACTAAATGCTGAACAAATAACAAAATCGTCGTTTCATCTTAATTATGTTTCTGTTTTCACAGGAGAGATATTTGTATACAATATTTTCTACGAGTTGTTCACTGTCTGTACGTCTATCATAGCACATGACTCAACAGGAAAAATGTACCATGTCAGAAACCTCGACTTCGGACTGTTTCTAGGGTTTGCATTTTACCTTTTCATGATATTCTTCTTCACTTACGTTACCCATACCAATCAATTATAATTTATAACATAACAAAATACCTCAAAGTGCCTTGATGTTTGACTATAATTTGACATTGTGAAGCTTAATTGTCCTTTGCTATTTCCGGAATGCGCGTTATTTTAATACAATGAAAAACGTAGCCATTAACATTATTTTATTTATAATTGTTGAGAATACTTTAATATTGTAACACTCTCATAATAACATAAAATGTGCTTTATATGTAACTAGATGGGACCCTAAGAATCGTACATGGCAGTTGACTGATATGTTACGACCAGCCATTGTAAACGTAGACTGGCAGCGTGGCGGGAAGACGGTGTTTAAATCTGTCAACTATGCCGGATATGTCGGTGTTCTTACTGCCATCAAACCGGTATGATACCGTTAAATCTGTTAGATATGCAACTGTAGATGTCAGTAAAAAATCCATTTGAAAAGTTAACGTATTTTTGGACATCCCTCGTTTAGTTTTGAGCTTTGAGCTGAACTGTATTGCTCAGAAAATGAAATAATATTGTTAAATAATGTAAGCTAGACATTGTCCTTTATAACATCAACATGATGTATTAATGTATGAAATAACCAACTTTGTGCAAGTTTTAATTTTGTTCTTGTTTTCTTTTTTGTTTCAGAATAAGTTTACATTCAGTTTAGACGAGAGATTCAGTGTAGATGGCGGTTATCTTGGTAATTTCACGTTTACTGTTTTGTACTGTAATACAGTTTTGTGTTATGTGTTATTAAATTTTACAATTGATTCATTGAAAGCCAGACCAAAATGACGACAGAATTACCAAATTTTTAATATAATGCCTAGAATATCATACTTAGCTTATCCCTGTATTTCGTGAAATTTGGAAACTCAATTCTAGAACATATAAATATAACATGTACGTTTTATATCACCAGGTATTCTGGTTTATATTCTCGAAAAAACGGGTAGTTGGACAAGTCTTTTGGCACGAGAAGTATTTGAAAACGCGATTGATTTTGCTGATGCACGTGACAAACTAGCCAATACCCAGCTTATAGCTCCAGGTTACTTTATACTGGGCGGGACCAAACCTGGAGAGGTGAATGTTTGAGTCATTGAGTGTGAATTATAGATTTTATTACATAAATTATCAGAATAGTGAACTGAAATCTCATTTGCAGTTACACGAAGAGCAATATGTATAAGTAACTTTTACTGAACCTTTTCTTGACTATTCTATTACTTGCAATGTTTAAGACATGATATCAAATGAGCGTAATTAAATATGCCAATAAAGTTTGATGTTATATTATATATCCACGCTGTAAGTCAACAAATTTCATGTTTCCTTCTTAGCATACAATTTCTTTACATGTTAAATATGTATTGAATACATGCTATTTTGGTAAAATTTCGAGTCTTGAACTTCGTAAGTAAAGCGGCATATTGTTAACGATAATTGAAACATATATACGACATGTAGTAATATATGTACATACATTTTAAATCAGGGAGTTGTTATCACACGGAACCGCGAGGTTAATGGTACGGACATTTGGGCGATGACGGACAAAACGGCTGGTGGCTGGTTTATTCTGGAGACAAATTATGACCATTGGAAGAAACCGCTCGTCGTTGACAACAGAAGAGATCCTGCCATAAACTGTACACAGAAAATGGGTATACAGGTAATCATAAGGGGTCAAAGGTCACTTTATGTTGATATAAGAAAAGTTAACAAACTTCTCCCAAGATTAAGACCGTTTTATTAGCTCGACTTTTTTTTTTTTGAAAAAAAAAGTAGAGGTATTGTTATAGTCAGGTCGGCGTTGCCGTTGCCGTTGCCGTCTCCGTTGCCGTTGCCGTTGCCGTTGCCGTCCGAAAACTTGTACCTGGATCATAACTTTTTTATTTCTTGGTGTATTGTCTTCATACTTGGCCACAACAACCCTTGGGACAAGACCTTTCAGTAGACCACACTAACCTTGACCTTCATCCATAAATGACCTTGACCTTCAAGGTTAAAAGTCCAATTTTTGCTTGTTCATGCTGTTATTGGCTGTTACTTTGTTATTTTTGAATGGATTGTCTTCAAACTTGAACATAATAATCTTCAAGGATATCCCTTAAAAATAACCAGTCAGACCTTGACATTCACTCATCAATGACCTTGACTTTGAAGGTCAAATTATTGAAATTTTCATTTTTTTGGCTATTATTGGCTGTAACTTTGTTATTTTTGAATGTATTGTCTTCAAACTTGAACATAATAATCTTCAAAGATAACTGTTAAAAATATACCGAAAGACCTTGACCTTCACTCATTAATGACATTGCCTTTGAAGGTCAAATTATTGAAATTTTCATTGTTTTGGCAGTAACTGACTGTAACTTTGCTATTTTTGAAGGGATAAACTTCATATTATAACAGAACATTCTTAAGGACCAGACCTTGTTGTTTATCAAACCCAAATTTGCTTGGGCTCTTTAATGACCTTGACCTTGAAGGTTATATTACTGAATTTTCTCAGATTGTGCATTTATCGGTGTGTGTGTATGTATAGTATATGTATTATATATAAATATATATATAAATGTGTGTGTGTATATATATACATATATGCAGGTATATATATATATATATATATATATATATATATATATATATATATATATATATATATACATATATATATATATATATGTGCATGTATATATATATATATATATATATATATATATATATATACATATATACATATATATATATATATATATATATACATATATAGATATATATATATATATCAAATATATATATATATCAAATATATATATATATATATATATATATATATATATATATATATATATATATATATATATATATATACATATATACATACATGTATATAATTGCGTCATGTTTTTCTATTTTTAGAAATTGCGTCATTTTTTCTTTTTTATAAAATTGCGTCATTGTTGCTATTTTTAGAATTTGCGTCATTTTTTTTCTATTTTTAGAAATTGCGTCATTGTTGCTTTTAGAAATTGCGTCATTTTTTTCTATTTTTAGAAATTTCGTCATTTTTGTTCTATTTTTAGAAATTGCGTCATGTTTTTCTATTTTTAGAAATTGCGTCATTTTTTCTATTTTTAGAAATTGCGTCATGTTTTCTATTTTTAGAAATTGCGTCATTGTTGCTATTTTTAGAATTTGCGTCATTTTTTCCTATTTTTAGAAATTGCGTCATTTTTTTCTATTTTTAGAAATTGCTTCATTTTTTTTCTATTTTTAGAAATTGCGTCATGTTTTTCTATTTTTAGAAATTGCGTCATTTTTTCTATTTTTAGAAATTGCGTCATGTTTTTCTATTTTTAGAAATTGCGTCATTTTTGCTATTTTTAGAATTTGCGTCATTTTTTCCTATTTTTAGAAATTGCGTCATTTTTTCTATTTTTAGAAATTGTGTCATTGTTGCTATTTTTAGAAATTGCGTCATTTTTGTTCTATTTTTAGAAATTGCGTCATTTTTTCTATTTTTAGAAATTGCGTCATTGTTGCTATTTTTAGTAATTGCGTCATTTTTTTCTATTTTTAGAAATTGCGTCATTTTTTCTATTTTTAGAAATTGCGTCATTGTTGCTATTTTTAGAAATTGCGTCATTGTTGCTATTTTTAGAAATTGCGTACTGTTGCTATTTTTAGAAATATGCTTAATGTTTCTATTCATATATATACAAAATATATAAACAAAACTAATGTGACAAGACAGACCAACTAAATTTATAAAAAGGAAACATCAATATATGTTCAAACCTTTCTATGTTTGCGTTTAGAAAAAGTAAAAAGTCGAGCGTTGCCCCCGCCCGGCGGTGGCTCTTGTTAGTTAAGATATTGACTTCTGCGATTTAGTTAGCAAAAACTTAAATAGTTTATGATTTATTTGAACAAGAAAATGTAAGTCATTGAATAAATAAAAGAGGTGTAAAGTATGCCGTTTTAAAAGCAAACACTGGATATATGGTGTTGACACTTCAGTATTAAGTATATCATAATTTATTTAAATTAAGACTTAAATATTTTTATAAATTATATCATAAATTGCAATTATGATAACTTGTTGATCTTGTTTTTGTACAGAATGCAGGTTTTGCCGGTCTATTTAATGTTCTGTCATCTAAACCAGTATTAAACAAGGTAAGTACAATTATCAAGTGTTTTAAGGTCTTTCAGTACTAGTGCTTATGTGACAAGAATAGAACCAAATCCACATGCACATACTTACAAGTCTTCCCTCGGTCTCTTCTTCCCTCACGAAATGTTAGTGGTTTGATATTAAAACACATGGTCCAAATTGAACACAATACACTCTATATGAAGTTGTTACTTGGGAGTTTATTTTGTCACATACAATGGTAAAGTTACTTTTCTAATTTCTAGCAATGATTTAAAAAGAAATGATAAAATATGATATTCATTTTTTCCTGATTCATGTTCCGTGATAAAGATACAACGTAATTAAAGAATGAAGAGTCTTATAAAACTGGGCTGTGGTATTTGAGTTTTCCATTTTAGTCGATTTATTGAGATATTGTCTTGACGAGGAGGTATGAATTTCGAGCCTTTGACGGTTTTATTTCGTGAGAAAACAAATTTATTATTTCATGACATAAAACAAGTATAAGAGATCTATATCTATAAATTATAACAATGTTGATTACACTTACGACAGACAGTCGGTTGTAATAAAATTAACCGAAGATGATCGAGTGAAAGTTTATTAAAGGCCCATCATGCCTGAGGAATACTAATATTTTTATTTCTTAAAGCTTTTTTTATTTTTGATGTCCAGTAAGAGTTTCCGAAAGGTACCCTTTTGCTAATTCCATGAATCATCTTTGCTTCTGCTGCCCTTTGCCGATAAGTACAGTTACAGCGATTTAGTATTTTGTATGGAAGTCAAAATACATGTACTTTTTGTTTACATTTTAATACTATTGTGACAAATAATTTTACATTCAGCGCTACTTTCTACAGGTGATAAGCATGTAACATGCTCTAAAATGATTATTCAAATGTTATAGAATTCATGTTTCTCATATTTTCCTTTTCTAAAAACGGGAAAAAATTATTCGTTTCTGAAGAATATTGTACCTTTAAGTTTCTTTAATTTTCAGTTTTGCTGTCTAACTTAAAGGTTTATACAGCGTATTTAAATCAATTATAAAGAATTCCTAAGGCTTGTGAATTATTTGCCCTTGAAATAAGCAAACTTTTCAAATTCAAGGGAAGATAACTGGAAAAGGAGCCCGATGACACCCGATTTTCGTTTAAGATAATTCTAGTATTATCTTCTAAGATCAGGAAAAATTTAAATTTCAATAAATGCTATTGTACATCTTTACATTCTGCATGTATATCTAAAAATACACCAAAAAGTAAATCAACTCCATTATATAAGCAAACGAACTTGACTTGTATTATATTTAATTTAATTCGTGTCCTATCACTTTGAATTTTAACATATTGTATACATTTCAGTTAACCACTTATAGTGCCCTGATGGAGGTGGATTCTGGGAAACTTGAAACTTGGTTACAATATTGTCCTGACCCGTGTGAACCCTGGTAGTCATGGTAACATAGCAAGGAGATCGGATGGATGGATTGATCATTCAGACATTTTTTTCAAGTATATAAAATGTAAAAAATATTTTGATGGTAATGATTCAGATGTGATGTAATAATTAAGCAAGAAGTGACGTAATAAATTAATTTATTATACAATATATCACAGCTCTGATAATACTCTAAATACATGTCAATGATGTCACACTCCTCCAAAATAATGTTCATAATCTACATCTATTTCATTATCAAGAATTTAAACATGAAAATTGTCTACGCTGAAATAGTTAATATCCTGATATGAACACTAATTATAAAAAAGTAAGATTTGTTTATATATATAAATAATATAATAATAAATAATGTCAAACAATAAAATGTTATGATCCGAATCTATTAGCATATTCACGTAATTGACTTGTCAGATCAGTTAATAAAACTTTCTTGTACATTATCCAGTCTTCCTTTATCTGTAATACAATAATATATGTAATCTTATAATAATATTTGAGCTCAATTTATAAGAAATTTAAAAGCTATGAAAGACAGTGAAGAGCCAGAAAAAATACTGTAACTCCCATGCATTTACACTTAGACGTCTTAAGCTTAGTGTTTTTGAACCTATACAAGTTAGTCAAACAAGACTATCGAATATTGGAACATTTCTAAAACCAATGCGTTAATTTTGTTTTAAATATCTTTTTATACTTTATTATGAAAGTAGAAATGTATAAGGGTATAGCAAACACAGATGTTATATATCATTGTATTTACCTGCAAATTTTCCTGGAATATTTCCTCGGCCGGATAAGCACGCACTGATTCGCGGATTCGCTTCTTTACAGCCTCATTTGCGTGCTTGGCAAAGAAAGCCTTTGACAACATGATGCATTCCGCACCACGACTCACCTGAAACAAGCACATATTTACACATGTTTTTTCTTGCTTGATATTATGATTAAATTTCTTTCAATCATAACTTTGTAATCAGTTTGGTAAATTGATTGTGGATATACCGGACTTCTACAACCAATGGTTGCATTATTGTCTTTATGTAAACATTGCTATTACTATTACGATAAAATTCTTCCAAAACAACATTAACAACAAAAACAAATTACAAAAGGTCAACAACAAAGGTTCAAAGTAAAAACGTAACAAATATATGTCATTTTAGATCTATGTATTCGTCATTTTTTTACATCTATTAACATTTCATGGTTAACTGATATATTTATATACATCATTATGGTTTATTAGTTTTGTCGATCTTACACAATATGTAAAGAAGGGCACCGATTGATATTTTGTATACATTGCAACAATGCTGATTTTATTATTTGTTCAACTTTTCAATAATCTCAATGTAAACCACATGTAAAAGAGACGAGTACAATACGAAATAACGAATAATACTGTAGATCCATTACTTTATAATAATATTGTGATATAAGTTATGATATTATGTACTTACTAGACTAACAGAGGTATGAGAGACTTCAATATCATCGTCAAATTGTATAGAATCCAGGCCCTGAAATCAATTTGTTCACACAAAATTAGAAAATAGGTTTCTTTTCTACTAATATTATCATAAAGTAATGATACAACATTAATGTTTGAATAACTCTTTTCTAGGATTTTTTGTAACAAAAGCAGGTCACTCACCGATTAAAATGATGAAGAAAAAAACTATTTTAGTTTTCTATAACAGAATACTTGACATTTTGAATTAAGAAATAAAGTGACACTCGCTTTATTACAATAAGTAAATAGATATGCCCTTTTCCTTGCTGTACAAGGCATTCAAAATGACTAAAAATTCAAAAAGTCAATAGCTGATTAAACAATCGGAATTTTATTCGGTCATAGTAAAGAAATCAGTCAGTTGAAAAAAAAAAACAACAGTTTTATTGACTTATAAAATGGCTACATGCAGACTCACAAATATATCCCTGGGTTTCATGATTGACACCTGCACAAATACTGGTCCTGGTTTTGCCTGGCCGGCAGAAGGGTCAGGTGTTAGTTCCCGTTTCTTAGGAAGACACTTTGATGGTGGTTCATAACGTTTTCTCTTGTCAAAACTGCTCTTTGTTGATTGCTTGATAATAATAATAATAATAATAATAATAATAATAATAATAATAATAATAAAGTCGTATGCAATACATAGTTCCTTTAAGACTCGGTGTTAGTTTTGTTCATTTGAATTTGAAAACAAATTGCACGCATTATTACGCATTATTAGTTTTACCTGGAACTATACGTTTCTTGCGTTATATAAGTTTAAATATTCTTAACCAATTTAGTAAACTTACAAAATGAGCTTTCTTTGTTTGTGGTGATTGACTGTACTTCTCTTTTGTAAACTTTGAATCAACGTTTTCTTCTTTGTCACCTTCATCTTTCTAAAAGCAGAAATATAAAACTGTACAATGATCGGCGGAAAACCTATTTTTAAAAGATTAAACGATTTTAAAAAGACAAGTTTCCATTTTGTAAACCAAGTGTTGAATAAACTGCGAACAATACAAGTTACTAGTAGTTCTTTAGAGACCAACCTGTTCCGATCCTTTTATATTATGTATAGTTTTGGAAATACAATGTACCAATAGAGAATAGAGTCGTATGTAAGGGCGATAGAAGACCTAGGCGATGCTATACCAATCATATCGACAACCAACCAGAAATCCGCGATAAATTTGAACAATGGTTGGCTTTAATGTAAAGAAAAAAGGTAAGCTATCCAACCGTCTTTTATAAGCTTGTCCCTAAGTTTGTTTGGCGTTTTTTAATAACTTACTTCTTTCACTTCTTCTTCAATAGTTTTCCTTTTTCGTAGACCAGAATCTACTTTTGGAGCTGGAATAATACATGGAAAATGTATCATTAGATAAATAAATTGATTATCTTGATTAGATTGGACTAACTTTTACTATAAAGAATTTTAAAAACTTTTACATCACATTCATTGGAAACATCATTTTAGCCATTAATATATGGTTATCGTTAACCTTGGGTTAAGCCATATAGGCGTACATTTTTGGAAACTTACCGAAGACGACGACTTTCATTTTGGCCATTGATATATGATTGTCGTTAACCTTGGGTTTAGCCATATAGATATACATTCATTAGCAACTTACCGAAGATGACAGCTTTCATTTTAGCCGTGGACATATGGTTATCGTTGACCTTAGGTTTAGCGGAATAGGCGCTGGCCGTCACGCCTTTAAGTCTTTTCAGGACAACACATGAACCCTGTTATATAAATAATAATTTGTGTTCTATTTTGTATTAGAAATGTTCACGACATCAATAAAATGCAATGACATTTTGTCAATTATAATTTCTAATATAGTGCAATATAGTCTTTATTGAAGAGAGATTATCTCATATCACGAACCTATCAACATACACTTTAATTAACAAATATAATGACTTTACAGACGATATTTATAATAAAAACTTTGTTCTCTTACCGACTTTATAATGTACACCCATTCAGAGTTGTTACTATTTGCAACAATTGTGGTATTTCTCCTGAAAAGAATATCACATACTTGCTTTTAATTGTCAAGGGTAAACGATTATTTTCATGCAAAAAGAATGAACATTACAAAAAATCACCTGTGAAATCAAAGCATATGTTTCGGAAAAGAGCAAACATAACCCCTACATTTTCCAAAAACTCCAGTAATTCGTTTATAAAATGCGATCGTAGTACATTTATATATCAGTTATATATTATTTTAATAAGAAACTATTAAACTTATAAGTTTAATACTTAATTTAAAATATGAAAAATAAAAATAGGCTTACTTGTAAAAATGCAGCAGGCAATGTTCAGGGTGTTCGACAAGTTGTTCTATTGGCCAATCTTTCATGAAATCCAGGTTACTGTAATCAACATGTATATGACTAGTGAGGTAGGGACAAATATATTACATTATCTAGTAACTGAAGAATAAATACAACACGCATCTTAGGTCTACTTCAACAACCTCTGACCCTCACAATATTACTTTATAAATTGATTAAACTTTGATTGGGGAGAAAGTTATAAGATTCGATTCTGTTATTCACTTTAAAGTCAACTTTTATAAAGATAATCGAGCACTGTGTCATTCCAATAGCCGAATGACTAGTTCGCACGGTACGTATAATCATAGCATTGTAAGGGATAAGGAAACAATTAACCGTGAAAAAGCAAGTGCATGTAACAATAAAAAGCTTGGAAAATAACAAACCTGATGAATTTGATATGATCAGGTAAATCTCCCTCGGCCCCGGACATGAATATATCAAAGAAATCCTCTCTGCCAATAGACAACAGCTGGACGGTGTCCTGACTGGTAACAGTAGCTGTTCGTTTAGAATGATGCAGTAATGCCAGTTCGCCGAAACTCATACCTTCCTTCATAACTGTTGCTATCTTAACAAATGATGCACCCGTCTTCGGATCTTTGAGCAAAATCGTTACAACAGCTGTAACACAAGTCACATGATCTATAAATAGTGCGGTATCTAACTAAACACATATATTTGTAACATAGAAAGGCGAGTATGTTCGGTACCAGTTAATGAGGTTTCCGATGCAATTTTCAAACTGTTTAGACTATTTGCGTTGTATTACCGGTATATGGTTTTGACCAGAAAGCTGATTACCCTTATATGAACCAAAGCATTCTGGGTACCATAACTTTAAAGGAAAAGAATGCCATTAAACACATCATTCAAATATATAAAAAGATATTTGTTTCACATCTACTAGTACGTTTCACTTATACGATATATATTTATATATTCAAATTCACATCCTTAACTACGTTCATTTTCTCTCTATAAATGGTTTAGAGGGAAAAAAAACATAGTTACATATACTTCCATCATTGACAATTTGCAAAGAACACAAGCGCTTACCATGACCCGAGAGTATAAAGTAAAAGTTTTCAGCAAAATGACCTTGTCGAATAATGATTCGTTTTGGTGCGACACTGAAACAATCAAGAAAAGCAATAATTAACTAAAATACTAGAATGAGCCGCGTCACGACAAAACCAACATAGTGCGTTTTTGACCAGCATAGATCAAGACCAGCCTGCGCATCCATGCTGTTCGCTTACAGACCCTATAACAAGTAAAGAAACTGATAGCGAACATCATGGATCCTGATCAGACTGCGCGGATGCGCAGGCTGGTCTGGATCCATGCTGGTCGCAAACCTATTATGTTGGTTTTGTCGTGACACGGCTCATATGTATGCAGTAATCACACTAAAGTTTACATATTGTTTGTGTTAAGACCATTTATTGCTAGCCCGAATGGTGGTTCGGCCATTGAGCGCCTGTTGATGTAACAGAGAAGAGTGGGTTGGTTCCTAATACTAATAGTAAATAAGTCACTGATTATATTTAAATAATCAAGTCAACCTTAACTGTAATTAAAGAAAATAGTAAAAAGTATAAACTCTTTTTTTTTATTTCTTGATTTCTTGCCATTTCAAACAAGATTGTCTACTGTTTAAACCGGTGTTAGAAAATCTGTCTTACAGCGTAGTTTTTGTACGTCCGTTGATATAATGCATTTATCTTTAGAAACACTTACTTTGAAATGATAACAGGAATAAAATACAGGTAGTCAAATTAGTTTTTATAGGACAATATACTAAAATATACATGTACTTACTTTTCATACCATGCGACCTTGGCAAGTTTTTCCTGCATGTGAAGTGGGTATTCAGCATATGACCTTAAACATTGCAGCCCAAACATTGCCTGCATTAACACATTTTACCGTTAAAAATGTTATATGAGAAAAAAAAACTTTTTTTATTTCTAGGAAAACATATGTATAGATAATATGTCATTTACTAATTTCCTACTTGTTAAAACAACCTGCTTACAATATTGCCTTATATGAATACCAGACTCATTGTAAGTAACTATAAACTATATATAACTTAATGAAGCTGTAATTTTAGTTTTCGATTTTGCAGTTAATATGTCAACTTTCTCTGCTGCAATAAAACCATCAAAGGATTAATTCTAAAGTTCCACGTGCATTTTATATAGTGCAAAAATATCATCAAATACACTCTGTTGACAGTCAAATTTTGACATAAGCAATGTCGCTAGGGGGAAAAAATGTTACCGTTTGAACCTGGTCCGGTGTGCGATCCTCAGATGCTGTGTTTAATATTGCCTTTGTTTCAGAACTCAGGGAGATCTGAAATAAGATATTAACAATGTAATAGAACCACAAATATAACAATATTTGAGCCGTGTCGTGACAAAACCAACATAGTGCGTTTGCGACCAGCATGGATCCAGACCAGCCTGCGCATCCGCGCAGTCTGATCAGGATCCATGCTGTTCGCTTACCAACCCTATTACAAGTAGAGAAACTGATAGCGAACAGCATGGATCCTGATCAGACTGCGCGGATGCGCAGGCTGGTCTGGATCCATGCTGGTCGCAAACGCACTATGTTGGTTTTGTCGTGACACGGCTCATTTGTATTACTGCAGGTAAAATATATGAACGAGGAGGGTGCATTGATATTACTTCAGTTTAACGTAAAGTAGTTGATTTCTTTCAGCGGGTAGACCTTACATGGTTTGAAATATAAATGTAACAAACGTATTTAGATTTAAAAATTTCATTTACATTCTATTTTGATAATATCATATCAAAGTCACATTTTATCAGATTTTATACCTCCTTTTTCGCCTTAAAGTAGCTAGGATCGAAGGAAAGTCCAGCATTTTTCATGTTTTCTTCTGTCGTGGCTTCTTCACTGGCAATATCCATAAATGTTCTCATAGTGGTCATATTGCTAGACGCTTGTCTGTTAATATTAAACATCATATTATATTGGTTATATGACCTAATATAACCGATCTAATATTAAATTTCATAATAATTCTTACCATTCCAGTACACAATATGATATAAATTAAGAAATACGACATTGAAAGGAAACATTTTAATACTTTTCGGTGGAAATACCAACACTCACATAAGGCATAATTATTTTCAGTAATATTCAAATGCTAGAATGATTGGTTTAAGATAAAATGGAAGATTATTGTTCTATTTCCTGTATGGCTCAATATCTAAAGTTATGTCAATAATTTATTTCATATAACATAAGGTAATTATGTCGACTTTGCAATAGTCTCCAACGTTAAACTTATAAATATCCATTAGTATAATTACTTATTTTCTACTCTATATAAAGATGCACTAACAGACATTTTAGAAGTTGGATACACGATATACACAATGTTCACTACTACTATTAATCTACAAGACTGATCCTAGTTTTCACTCACAGAAAGTTGTAAAGATTTTTTTTTATAAAAGATCATGGAATGTGGTAATGTCCGAACAAGAAGAGATTTTGAGATATTTTGTTACAAGCAAAAACTGTCCGATATGTTTCTACATTGAAGATAAAAAATAAACAGACAGTAGAGAAAAACATACAATTTTTGTCTACGACAGAGATTATGTTTTACAAAGAAGGTAAGAAAGTTGCGATTGGTATTACCGTTTCATACTCTCCGCCCTAAAACATTTCACAGAATTCAGTGAAATATCTTAAATATCAACAATAATGTCAATCAGCAAATATCTGGCATGTAAGATCTGAGATTAATTAAAGCATGGACGCACAACGATGGCAAAACTATAAAATTTAGAAAAAAAAGATAATTGATAACGACCCATGTATTAATATGTCAATAAAATTATCACCCAAAGGAAAATGCTTGACTAAACTAGAAAAATAATGCTAACGATATTCGAAAATGAATATTTCATAAAATAAGGGAGGCTTCAAAATAACACGCGTTGAATTCGCAATGATTCCGAAATAAGTAAAAAGTCAGTTCATACTAAATTACAGACTGTTCCATGATGACAATGTTCATCATCAACATATTTTTTACAAACTACTAATCGCTCGGCTATTCATCAAACATTATAAGTAAATAACATTTCTTTTATTACATGGTTTGACAATTCACTGTTTCAAAATATTAATCTGACCAAACGGGGACCCCTCGATAACAACCAAAAGTTATAGTAATTCATCTTGACTATATATCTTTATACTAAAGCTCTAAAGTTAGTTTATGAGCATTTATCTGTTCACACAAAGGTCGAATCGCTATATATAGATATATAATAATTTACAGCTGTATTTAAACTCATTTATGTCGAAGTTTAAAAGATCCGCGTTAATGGTAGTTTATTTTCAACACTATTAACACACTTTTATGAGTCCGGTAATTATTAAACTTATCTGCTACTGTTTCGTATAATAAATTAATCGGTAATTCAGCTATGGGTTTATTTCGTGTAATAAATTAAACGATAATTCAACTTTTGGTTTATTTCGTGTCACTAATTAAAAGGTAATTCAACTATGGGTTTATTTCGTGTAATAAATTAAACGGTAATTCAGTTATGGGTTTATTTCTTATAATAAACTAAACGGTAATTCAACTATGTGTTTTCCATATTAAAGACAGAAGAAGCAGCCAATGTGTTCGCATAACACAATGCAACCGCATCAAAATCTTAAGATGAATAAAAATAAAATAAGGAAAAATATGTAACGTTATTTTCCTTAATTTTGAGCAATACGTTTGAAGGTCAAGGTAAATGTGTTAATGCTAAATTTCAATTACGTCAAAGGGAAACTCATGTCCAGGGTTAAGTTGCGTTCAAGTTGAAAGGGTCTAGCTACAGAACACTTAGATTTAGATTGTCTACATACAGCCAGAAAATGCTCAAAAATTCAATTTTTGAAATTCTGTTTTTTTTTAAGAATATAGCTAGCATTTTATCGTATCGTCATATATATAGCACTGTGCACTTTCAAGCGGCATCTTTTAGACATGTAAACTTTCAATAAATCAATAACTAAGACAGATGTCAAAAATAATTTTTTAGCCAAATAAATACAACATTATCCGATTGCAATGTTATATTATGAAATTTATGTACATGAACAATATATACGAAAAAAGAAAGAGAAAGGATGTGTCCCAGTTTGAAATTCATCGGACTGGAAAACGTTTACGTAAGAAAACTAGTGATTTTGAGCAAAGTAAAATTTGTATTTAGATATTTCTCATTGAATTTCGGTTATAATTCAATAAACTACTTACTTTCCTCTAGCCGAGGCTGACAGACGACAAATCGCCTTGATCCCTTTAACACAGTTCACAAACCTATCTTTTAGCTGTAACATAAAGTAATCATAATTTCAACATTAATAAAGCTGATAATAAAATGGTTCAGAACTTCAAAAGTAAGACAAACTTTGATTTATTTAATTATTTTATTTTTTTTTGCTTAATATGTTTATCATTTATAAAATTACAGAAAATAACTAACTTAAAATCATTACAAAATCAGTATTTTCAAGAATTAATAGATGGTCATACAATGTATTAAGTCATGCAAAAACTGAAACATATAACTACACAAGAGCGGTGAGGACACTTCTTCTTCTTGAATCCTCGGGCTCATCTTCAATAATTCTCAATTTCAATTTCGTGAATCCACGTCTTCAACAAACAAAAATCACGTTTTAAATTTTCCCTTGGGAATTAAAAAATTTCAATTTTCATAGTTCACGATTTAAACTTAAAAATTCACGTTTGGAATAAACGATTTAAATTCGTAAATTTTCATGATTTTCCAACTTCGTAAATTTCATGATTTTCAATTTCGTGAAGAGGGAAATTGAATTTCTTGCAGTTGATATCGTGAACTCATGAAGTTGAATTCCAGAAGTTGAAATTGTGAATCATGAAGTTGAAATCCTGAATTCAAGAAGTTGAAATGTCCTCACCGGTCTTTCGTTTATATCATATATCAGTGACTACCTGCTTGGCTCTAATTTCTTTCGCAGTTTTTTCCATTTGAATGCGCTGAAATGCGGTTGACTGACGCCCACTTGGGCTTGACATAACCATTTGGCTCCGTTTCTTGCCGCCAAGAGGCGTAAGTATTCCAGAATCAGGGGTCAAGCGGTCATCAGTCATTCCACTTATAGCAGCACCCACAGATTTTTCGGGGGACAGAGACGCCCTACTTTTAGCATCAAGGTCTGAAATAGTTAAATTATATTGTGACAGTCCAATACGACCTAAATTAATGTCAATTAGATTAAGAAAGGATCGAAATAAAACGGATCTGTTTGCAAAAAACTTACCAAAGATAGTGGCAACAAAAAATGTGATTCACAAATCATGCAAGCATTTGCTAAAAAAATGAACAAGACTTGGTTTTAATTAATAAAATTCAGTTATTTTAGTCAGTTGCTAAACCATTGAACGGACAAAACAAACCTATTAAGGTGATTTCTAAATAATGCCTGACTTTTCCTGTTCAGAAACGAGTTACAGCTCTTATTAAATGTGGTTGTCTCCATATCAAAAATACGTTATAAATACTTATTAGTTTAAATACTTAGTTTTACCCATGATATATGGTGCTATATCAGTCAAATATATATCATATTTGTAAAAGAAAATCAACTATGAAAAGTAAATAATATGGAAGTGGCAGAGCTAAAATTCATATTTATTTGTAGGTCTATACTTTCTCAGATATTTTCACAAGACAATTCAGGATGGCTACTGATAATTTGTGTATTGCGCACCTTTAAAAATGTCGATGTAACAGCTCGCTGTGTAACAAAAAGAAGTTTTCGTAAACATTTTTTATTGTTTTTTTCTTGAAAAAGTAAAATTAAACAAAAGGGTTATTTTTCGTTTTTCGTGAAATTTGATATATATTTTCACTTAAAATGATAAAATTAAATATATTTCACACGCCGTTCCGTCTCGTGAAAATATATTAAATATAACCACGTTTCGTGAAAATATTTTCCATATTTCACAAAAATCGAAAAAAAATATCCTCTTAATATATCTTAACACACACTAGTTAAAGCCATTAATTGTCTAATTTCTATCCAATATATAATGTCATTAAAAAGTAATTGCTGCATTTAATAGTTGTTTAGTGCAATAGATGCTTACAAAGAAAAAATCAATGCAATAGAAAATCTTTTCTAAAGAAATTGTTATATCGTCAAAGGCTCACTGCCACACACAAGGAAAGGAACGAGTACATAAATGAGCCGCGTCATGACAAAACCAACACAAGAGCTGTCCGTAAGACAGCGCGCTCGACTTTTTTATTGCTTGCCAATAAAAAAAGTTTTTGCAGTAAAAGGCAATACAAGAATCTCTGTATTTTTAAAGTGAACAATGGCCATGAGCATTAAGATATTTAGTGAAGAATTATTTTACTGAATTGTGTGATACCCTTGAACACTGCAGCAAAGTTTGAAATGTTTAAGTCAAAAGAGGGCTGGTAAGAAAGAAAAAAAAAACTGAGTTGAGCCTTAAATAAATTTAATAGTATTAAACCCACTTTGAGAGAATAAGGTATTTTTACGTCACTCAGAACACCTTGGTAAATGACATAATAACATAATTTTACAAGAAATCTATGCCAAGGAAGCAGTATATATGATATATGAAATATGCATATACTACTGATTTTAATTTCAAGTACAAAAAAAGAAAAATAACTAGTTGTTTGATACCCTTGAATATTACAGCAATGTTTATATGACATAATTTATGGTAAAGTGAACAAGTGGATAGGAATGAATTTTTTTAGATTTTTTAAGTTTTTTAGTGCTTGCCTATAATACAAAACATTGACAGTTAAGGGCCATAATTCAAATAAAATCTTTGACAGAATTACCTTCTCCTGGACATGTTTGGGAATCATGATTGTAAACAAGTATTCCAACTTTCAAATTAATATCTCAAACAGTTCAGTCAAAAAGTGGACTGGTACTAAAAACTTAACCAAGATTCTAAGTCGATAAAAGGCCTTAATTTTTAAAACAAATCCTTGACAGAGTTACCTTCTCTTGCGTACAGATGGGGGTAATGATGTGAAATAGCATTAAAAGTTTCAAAGCAATATCTCAAAGGGTTAAGGCAATAAGTGGATTTTACCCATATTCAATGTATTTTCTAAGTCAAAAAGGGGCATAATTCTGTCAAAAACCTTGACAGAGTTATGTCCTCTTGTCTGTTGATGAAGGTCGTGATGGTAAACAAGTATGGTCAGTTTCAAAGCAATACCTCCAATGGTTTTGAAATAAAGTGAGGTGGTACAAAAAACTTAACCAAGCTCAATACACTTTCTAAGTCAAAAAAGGGCCATAATTCTGTCAAAAACCTTGACAGAGTTATGTACTCTTGTCTGTAGATGGAGGTTATGATGGTGAACAAGTATGGTAAGTTTCAAAGCCATACTTGTAATACTTCTGAAATAAAGTGGGGTGGTACGAAAAACTTAACCAAGGTGTGACGCCAACGCCGACGCCGGGGCGAGTAGGATAGCTCCCCTTTTCATAGAAAAGTCGAGCTAATAATGGGTTTGCGACTAGCATGGATCCAGACCAGCCTGCTGATCAGTATCCATGCTGTTCGCTATCAGTTTCTATACTTGTAATAGGGTTGGTAAGCGATGCGCAGGCTGGTCTGGATCCATGCTGGTCGCAAACCCATTATGTTAGTTTTGTCTTGACGCGGCTTAAATATGTATCATGGGGCAATGAAATAACCACTTGTGCTGACATATACTACAACGTTCATAGATCAAGGAAATAAACTAACCTTTATCACCGCCCTCTTCAGTTATAGGCTGCAAAATGTCAGGCACTGGAGTTTTCCTGCCAGATTTTCCAGTGTCATCTTTTGTTGGTAAATCTATTTCTTCATCTTCATCTTCATCGGAACTTTCTTCTTTTTCTCTTTCCGCAATTTCGTCCAAAAATATTACATCTTTAAGAATGTGTTTGTAACGATTGAAAAAATAATATTTTGCGTCCTTAACAACTCGCTTTTTCTCATTTTGGAGATTATTTCGTTCTTCTTTATTTTTATCTACGACAAAACGCTGAAACGCTTGAAGACTTGAACCTGTATAGTTCTCTGGTTTTGAATAATAGTCCAAATCCGTTGCCGCCGGGTCATGTTTACCGGCCATCGCTCGTCACCACACCTTCTCGACGCCTTACGTCCTTACCAACGAAAAATATAGTGACGTAAACATATTGACGTCATGACGTCGCGAACGTTCTTTTTCGATATTGAAATCATCATAATTATGAATATTATTTGTACATTCAATTTTCACTTCAAATAACTAGTTGTAATGTAAAGATTAATCCAAAAGGATTAATTCCTTAGAAAATGCCTACAGAAATAGCACCATTCAATAAATCCACGATACCATTTTGTGCTCTGAAAGATCTAACAGTGAGGACATCGATTAAAACCCTCGCTCCCAGTTTAATCAGCTGCTATTTTTCTGTGATATTTTACCGTAAATGTGTTAAACCCTTCATATAAACGAGCCACAATCAACTTTTGTTCGCATCCTAGAGTAATATGTTAAAGCGGTTTTATCTTTGTCGTTTGTAAGGAGATTTATTTATCTTAATATATAAACCTAAATCCTCTACGAAACCTTTGTTAAACGTGTTTCACTTATCTTTTTTTATTTGAAAAAATAAAGCACCCGAACATTTTTTACAGTGATTTAGATGACCAAAAGGAGCTGAACTGAAACGGCTATTTTTCTTCCGAAAAAAATCTCTCACGAGAACTTTCTTTATATTTATAAATAACGGAAATTACTGTGTGCTTTAGTCTCAAAATATTAACGACTTGTTAACCAAGGAACACTTTGTATTTAAAAGGTTGATAATGGCGCAATAAACAAAAACAAACACCGTCTCTTTTCAAATGTTTAAACAACTTTAAATGGAGAGGCGGTCTTTATTTATGGTTAAAAGGCAATTGAAAAAATTCATAGTATTTTATATAACAATAAATAAAGCTGGATGATGATTGAATGTACATAAATAACGTGGATGGTTAAAAGAGGCCAGGGAGATGTTCTCATTTTATATTAAAACAGTTGAATAAAAGAACGATTAAAATTAAATCAACATTTTTTTCTCTCCACATTTGATTAGGGAGGACAATGTTAGACACGGCATAATTGTGTTGATATGTTGATAATTAATAAGCATGTGAAAGGGCCATTGGAATTAACCAGTAATTTGAGTTAAATGAACAAAAGTTGAAAATGTATGTTAAACATAAAAATGTAGGATAAACTTTTTACCAAACATATGCTCTATAAACATGTATACTCGTACATGTTTACTGTTTATTCCAATATATTGAAATAAATTCAGACTACAAAATTGTTTTAAACCGATATACATGGAGATGAACGTTAATTAAAAGTTAATGATCTACTTAATTTCATTTATTGGCAAACCATTTTAAACATGATAATCATTTTTTAAGTTTTCAGTCAAACCCTCAACACGAACCTCAGCTCCTTTTAAGTCAATGTTTAACATTCTTTAATGTAACGTATTTTTCACTCGGGTAACGTTAGAGAAGCGTGGGGTTTATTTTCTACTTGGCTGAAATGTCGAGTGACGAAGAGGAGATTTATCATCACACCATTATTTACCCAAGTACTTGAGTCTGATATCTCAAAATGACAACCGTTCTGTTTCAAATGTAAACAGTAGTACATATTAAAATAGAGAGAAAATAAGAATCCCTAAAGAAAGCCCAAAACGGCAATATTGAAAATGTTGCAGGCTCGGTTTGATTGAGGGCGTTCATGAACAGTACGTTACGGTCCACGCCCCCTAGCACCGGCTTAAGCAGAATTCAACATTTAAACATTAAATGGTAAAATTTTGAATTTAGAAACATCCGCAGATGTGTTCATGCGGTGATTATCATGGAACCTTCAATGTGACACTTCCGTGCCATTCCATGAAAAGCGGCATATGGTCCCCAAGTAATAGAAAGCGTGTGCCCCAAACGAGAAAACAATGGGCGGAACTAAACAAAATGAACACTTTTGAAAGGGGATATAAGGTTATGAAGCCTGCATATCACAGATAAGACGTCAAAAGACAAAATGAAAAAAATCAGGCAACATATCCTAAGGGCGATTCAACATTACTCAAGTAGAAATATTGGAACCACCCAACTAGAAAATGCCAAACAGTTAAAACTAAAATACAAAAAAACAAAAACAAAAAAACACAACAATAATGTCGTGCTGAACGATCTTTAAGAATCGGGAATTGAATGTACGGGGCGAGTTTTTACAGCCTCCGCACGGAGTCTGTAAAAACCTACATTTTAGCATGTTTCTACAAAGAGTTCTTCTAAATTATATATTCCTTATATACTTATATTTATTTCATTCGTGTGGGATTTTTTTGATAATTGCCTATAGACAGAATGATTACATTGCGATGTTCATATTGTGAATATATTATGTTTAGCTCTAGGTATAACACACATATAAAAGTCAACCTAACTTGCCACACACTAGCATACGTCGATTTTAAAGGTGTTCTGTAGTACTTATCTGGGCAATATGATTTGAAGTTTTATTAGAAACGACATTAATTTATTTAATTTATTACTTAATTTTGAAACATGGAGATTGTTTTGATGGCGAATGAAAATCCAATCGTTGTAGAATGTCCATTGGCAACACTGACTTCGACCACAGAATATCAGTGTATGATAACGCATGTAAGATACCATTTGAATTATATCTAAATATAGACACCATTTAATGTACATAATTATCATTTATCAAATTAATAAAACGTTTTAAAAAACTTCAGACAGACCATGAAATTTAGATGAAGACTTTTTGAAATATTTCATTCGTTATTTATTTAGTGATATTAAAATGTTATAGATGAAGCTAATAATTATTGACATATTGAAGAGTTAAATCCTTATCGTAATGTATTATCTAATCGTTGTTTTCTCTATCCATCGATTATGGGTTTAATAAGAAATGTTTATACAGTGTAATTAAAAAAAAGTAAGAACAGATAATAACAAAGGAAATAACAAAATAACAAAAACAACAACAACAACAACAACAACATCATCATCATCATCATCAATAAAAGGTCTTCTTTATTGTCTCGTCGTGACTATGGGAGATAAATATGAGAAATGAGCCATCAATCTTTCCGCAATTATCCCCCTTTCATTCTTCTCGGTTAAGCAATGTATATGCTTGAATAAAGATTTCAAAAGGAACAAATTCATTATTTTTTTAAACTTAGTGCTTATAATAATGTACTTTTGCTTTTATTGGATGATGGGGGCATTTTGTAACAGGTCTTATGGCCCTTTGTAAACGGTTATATTGTAAACAACCGTTTATGTACAGTCATATAATCATAACCTGTCAGGAATATTTATAACGAATTTACAATACACTAAACTTTTTTTTTAGGGAATAAAATGATATTTCTCCAGGAATTGACAGCAGCCGTGTATATTTGTTATAAAGATTTTGACAGATTATATGATCGAATATAAACGGTTGATTGGAAATATAGCCCGCTAGTCGAGAGATATATTGCAAACAACCATTTACATAAGGACATATAACTTGTCAGGAATCTTTATAACGAATTAATGATAAGCAAACTTCTTCTTTTTGAGAAAAAAGTGTGATTTTTCATAAATTGACAGCAGTCATGTTTATAAAACTATAAAATTGTTACGATTATTCAATGGAAAGCGACGTTACAATGTGCAGTATGAAAAAAAGTTTATAATTCTGCAAGAAAAATAATTTCTGGCGTTGTGAGAATGTTTTCTTTTCTACCATCCATAATATTGACTGTCATTATACGAGGAGCTAAAATGGTCTCCTTTCATTGACCAAATACGGTCCTATATCAAGAATCGTTTTATTCTTTAACTAAGTATATAGCTATATGCGTCGGTATCTCTGTAGGAGCCGCTCATACAATTCTCAGACGTAAGTGCCAGATGGATTCCCCATCTCCTTACAAAAAAGCAAAAACTTGCTCGGGTAAGAATCTCCAAACAATTGTGGAAACAAATCCCTAAATACAAAAAGCGATCTTCTGCACATATCATCACTGGCGATTAGACGTGGGTTCGTTTTTATGAGCCCAAGGAAAGATACAAAACAATATATGGACAACCAAAGGAAGTCAATGACCTTGCATAGCAAAACGCACAATGAGCGTCAAAAAGGTAATGTATGATTTTTTTTACCAATCAAGTTCATGCTATTCAAATTGCCGCACCAAAGGGAAAATCTAATCTGTAAATGCCAAGTTTTACAAAGGGAAGGTCCTTCATAAGTTAAAGAAATATTTAAAAAACCATCGACCACCAACTGGTCTTTATGGTGTCACGTTGTTGCATGGCAATGCTTCGTCACACAAAGCGGCCATTGTACGAGAATATCTGAAACAGGAAATTTTGCCGAGCTTCTTCACCCTCCTTTTTACGCCAGATCTTGCCCTTGTGACTTTTTCCCATTTCATAGGGTCAAAAGATACCTTGCTGGAAGAAAATATCAAACGCTATTTTTCAGTGTCTGAACAGTATACCTCGAAAATATTATGAAAACGCTTTTAAAAGATTAAACGACTAAAACTTTGTTTATCACATGGCGGTGAGTATTTTGAAAAAAATTGGGATAATTATTTTGGCACTGTTTGAGAAGCACTTCTGAAAATTGACCCAGTTGAATTCATATCTCAACACCCCTCGTATGTGAATTTTCATTTAAATCTATTCCCAATTCCGTAGCGGCATCTGAGATAATGTACGTTTTAGAACTTCTATCATCGGAGAATAACATTGATAGTTTAATGTTTATTTCCGTGTTTTACTACTATCAAAACTTTTCGTAAACCTACTTTTACATTTTGAATTCTGATGATAATTCTGTGTTTGGTAATGCATTCTTCATCATCATCGTCATCTCAAGTAATTGCATCACTCCGCAAGGAGTATACTCGCAATTGAATTACATTTGATCGTTTTTTTTATGCGTATCTTGAGGTTCATTGTCTTGATGGTAATTTTGGCTTCTCATTTTTATCACTGTGAAGCAATCTATTGTTATCTTTTGGACACCACATCCATTTATGCCGCATACTTACGTTTTCTTGCATTTCTATCCACTTGCACGTCTATCCACTTGTTTTCTATAACATATTCAGTTGCTTCACAGTCCCCCATCTCTGTTCAACAGTCAGTTGCTTAAACAGATCCAAACAAAATATTTCATGATTATTCGAGGAACAAATTTTGCTGATTATATTTCTATTATTCACTTTTTAGGATTTTAACAGGAATCCCTTTAGTTGGGTGTTTTACAGATTGGGCGGTCCCAACACCATGTTTTGTTTCTGACGCTATTATCTGATACTCTACCTCCTAATTGACGAAATCACTCAATAATTCTACAGATTCTTCTTCCTTAATATATCTATAGTAACTTGATAAAATGTAAGACAATTTCTTTTATAAGGGATTGTGCATTATACTTATACCTACCACCTTCTCTTATGTTTATAACTGCCACATCTAACAAAGTTTTTCTAAACGTTTTGCATTTTTCACATTCATTTGCGAAACTTTTTCTATGTTTTCAATATATTTTCCTATTCTTCTCCTTTCGCCCCAATATTTATATTTAAGAAGATTTTTTTGCAGCGACATAAACTAATGCTTTGTGTCAAAATTCTTCTATAGCATTTGAGATATTGCCCAAGTTGAAAAAATTGATATTCTTTAGTAGCCACAGACCATGAATAGACTTTTCCATGTTTCATAACTCTTTGTTTCTCCATCAAACATTGGAATTGAAACTCTTCTTAAGTTGTAACAATAAATCTTTTCCTAAATCTGGTATCTCAATTTCTTATATTTCGCTCTATTTGTCACTTTCATATTTATGATAATATTGTAAAACGTTCTAGTATTCCTTTTCAATTTCTTGGACCTCTAAAATTGTAGATAGCATCTCTTTTGTTTTTTCTTGTTCCTCAGTCTTTGTACATATTCTCCACAGCTTGTATACTTTCGTCCATTGCCACCTCGGGCTATTCAATAACTTCTTTCATTACTTCTTTATTAAGATCTCCATCATTTATTTCATCTATTTATTTATTTTTGTTCTTGTAAATGCAGTTTTACAGCGTGATTTTCTTATTTTCAGTTATTATCCTTGATCCAGCTTTATGTGTTATATAACTTCTTTTTTGTTTCGCTCATATTTAGTTTTATTTTAAAGCAGCAGCAAAAATACCATAGTGCATATTATTATTTTTCTTGTCGAACACTTTTTCCAGTTATTTCATTGTCACTATAATTATTATAATCATTGTTTTGGTGTATAGTCTCATCTTATCAGATAAACTGTAGAGGTTTAACATTGCAATGCTAGTATTAGCGAAACTTCTAGAGTTATTATAAGTAACAGTATATGTATATGACTAAGATGTTTTTAAACATTAAAGCATCTGAGTTAAGCAGCATGTCTCCAGATTCATGCTAATTTTCATGAAAATTTCAATACAAATTGCAAACGGCATTTTCAATTCACGTTGAATAAACAAATGAATATTTTAATATGCAAAAAACATTTACTGCGTTAGTCACACAGTGGAAATATGGTGGTAAATACTGTCATTTATTGCATGTTGTGGCGCCGTTATATGTCGCAACGCCGCTTAATGTCGCACTTGCTGCTAAAAGTCGCACCATTGCGCTAAATGCCGCAACCGCCGCTTAATGTCGCAAAATCATTTGCCGTTAAATGTCGCAATGTAAACGTTAAATGTCGCACGAATATTACTTAACGTTTAAAGTCGCAACACTGCCATTAAATGTCGCAAGATGTTAACTCATTTAAAGTAGTATTATATTACTTTTTAACATCCTCATTGTTATTTTTATTGTAAATGCCATTAAGATCAGACCTATATAAGCATCAGCTTTCTGTTCTGATCCTTTTTCATTCAATTCATGTGTTGTAAAGTTCTGTTTGTAAATTTTAAATGTGTATACTTGTTTGAAATAAACTATGTTTAAACTAAAACTAAGTGCCATTATACAAAAAGTTTCTTTGTTTACTTGTTTTCTTTTATGAACCTAAATATCGAGGTTTTGAGGTGCTATATAATGTAATCTTGACGCTAGAAAGCGTATTCTAGAAAGATACAATTGATATTCAATTCCCAATGGATAAGTATATTTCTGTTGTCTCCCATTTTCATTGATAACCCTGATTGACAACAGATTAAAGGTATAATGATATTCTCAGAATTCGGTTTAAGTAATTTCATTCATTTTCTCAGAAACTACCGAAGCTATTTACTTTATACGTGGTTTATTTGTTTACTATGATCATAGGATGTAATATCAAAGGGCAGATAATCCATCCTAGTTATATTTGGCAATGTTATGCCCCTTATTTCTCTACGATGTTTTCGTTCTGATTAACCTTTTGATAACGGCTAATTTCTCAGAAACGTTTAAACATATTTACTTTAAACTTAAAACCCTTATTTCATATAAAAGTAAAATGCATTTCTAAAGGACAGATGATCCTGAAAGGTATTTTGCTAAATTATCTACCTTTTTATATTTTCCCAAAACCACCACAAATATTCTCTGCAAACTTGAAATATTGATTGAATATCAAGGCAAAGATTTTTTTTATCAGAAACGGCAAATACGTGAAAAAACACGCACAGTTTGAAATGCACGGTCAATACGAAAATCGACAGATAAGCTTGGGGAAGTGTTTTGAGCCATTTTGAAATCTTGCACTTAGCATTTGTTTCTTATTTTTTATCATGTAGTACTAAATGATCACAGGTTTGCCGATCCACAGTCGGGTGTTAAATATGAGCGAATTTCACGATTAGCACAAATTATCATATTATGCGCCGGCAGTTTTATAAGCAGATGCCAAAGTTAGAAAACGTACACAAGATTAAGTACATTTTACCATTTGCCAAGTCGCTTTATACTGTGAAAGATTCTCAGTAAATATCATAAAATAAGAATACAAATAATTGGTTAAGCTCATATTGGCCTTTCTATTTGGCTGAAGACAGCTAGCCGTATTGGCCAGAGAATGTAGGCTTTTTATTATTGTTTTGTTGTAATGAAAATCTTAATCTGTAACGCTTCATTACTAAATATTTCAATTAAATTATATCTGACATTTTTCGAAAAGCAAAAGACATGCATTATATATGTGTAACGACGATATTAGTAACCTTTTGATTTCTTATCTTGTCCTAATGCGCATGTCGAGTACATCATGGTTCAAATGACCATAAATACAAAAACATATGCACTATCGTGTATCAATATATCTAAAAAGGACCTTTTCTTTGGCGAAACAAAAACATGGAACAAATGTGTAAAGAAAATGTTTTTGTTTTTTTTAATTTATTGCAAAAATGATATGAATGAGCAGCGCCCTTTCTGTCGTTAAAATGGAAATAGAAACATGCATACGAGTAGCAAATATATCGTCAGCAATTTAAGCTTCCTCTTCCGACTGCTAGTCAATTTACCTCCTCAGTCTACTAGACCATCATTCTGCCAACTTTACAGAGGTAGGGGTGTACGCCCAAAATTATGATCAATGCTAGATCTGCAAATTCAACAATAAATTTATTAAAGAAATAATATGAAACACGGAATTTAAAAATCTTTCATGTTAAGCTTTGACCTCTAAGTGTGACATTGACCTTGGAGGTAGGGGTGCAGGCCCAAAATTATGATCAATGCTAGATCTGCAAATGCAACAATAAATTTATTAAAGAAATAAAATGAAACACGGAATTTAAAAATCTATCATGTTAAGCTTTGACCTCTAAGTATGACCTTGACCTTGGAGGTATGGGTGCATGTATTGTGCATGACATATCGTCTTATTATTGTGACTATTTGTGCCAAGTATTTTCAAAATCCCGTGAACAAAGAAGAAGTTATAAATCGGACAAAAAATATACCCTATAACAGACTATGTTAATCTTTGACCTCTAAGTGTGACCTTGGAGGTAGGGTCCCATGTTTTGGCATGACATATCGTCTTATTATTGTGATTATTTGTGCCAAGTATTTTTTAAAAATCCCTTGATCTATGTAGAAGTTATGGACGAGACACAAAATATACCACATAACAGACTCTGTTAACCTTTGACCTCTATGAGTGACATTGACCTTAGACGTAGGGGTGCAGGTGTTGTACTTGACATATTTTCTTATAATTATGACTATTTGTGCCAAGTTATTACTATGAAGAAGTTCTAGATCGGACACAAAATATACCCTAAAAGTAAGGATGTTTTGCGCATAACACATTATTATAGTGACTATTTGTGCCAAGTATTTTCAAAATCCTTTGATCTATGAAAAAGTTATGGACCGGACACAAAATATACCCTATAACAGACTACGTTAATCTTTGACCTCCAAGTGTGACCTTGACCTTGGAAGTAGGTGACCGGTTGTTACACATAACACATCATCTCATTATTGAGAACAATTGTGGCAAGTATTTACAAAATCCCTCCAAAATTAAGAAAGTTGTAGACCGGACACGACATATACCCTCAAATAGACAATGTTGACCTTGAATGAGCAAGTGCGATCTTGACCCTGGAGGTAAGGGTCTGGTTGTTGCGCATGATACATCGTCTTATTATAACAAACATTTGTGCCAAGTTGTGGATCGGACATAAAGTGTGACGGAGGGACAGACTGATGGACGGACGTTCTAACGGGACAGTAATAATGTGGCTACTGTATTGCTCTCTCTATCGTTCTTTTTAGAAAATAGCCACATAAAAGCATTACGGAATGAATGACATCAAAGAGAAAGAACACTTACCTATTGTCCCTCTAACCACATTATTACTGTCCCGTGAGAGCGGAAAGACAGACGGACGGACATAGCCTATTTCTATATCCCCCTTTTTTCTTCGAAAAGGCGGGGGACAATAAAATCACTCGCTTTCAAACAGACATAATCGTTTTGAGTAGGCAGAATTAATTTAATTCATATAATACAACAATAAAACTTGAGTTCAACATAAAATCACATCTTGCGACATTTAACGGTAGTGTTGCGACATTTAACGAAAAGGGAAATTCGTGCGACATTTAACGTTAACATTGCGACATTTAATGGCAAATGATTTTGCGACATTTAACGGCGGTTGCGACATTTATCGGAAATGGTGCGACATTTAGCGGAAATGGTGCGACATATAATGGCGCCACAATGTTAATTACTGCTTGGATTGTAAATAGTTTTACCTTTCTTAAAATCTTAGTACGTTAACTTAAGGTTAATTTTATTAATTTTCTTGGTCATTTTAAGGCATGCAGCTTGAAGTGTTGTTTTTAATATCCATTTCCTTTTAATCGGTCTGTATTTACAAAGTTTTCTTCAATAATATCCCTTTTTTGTCTAAAAACGTATTTAATCACGCTCTGCTACCAATTTAATGTCACTTTAAACAACTATTGTAATTTGAAAAAAATCAAGTTCATATTCTATTTTCATTATCTAATATGTTATTTATAAAATATGTAAATGAAATGTTTTTATGATCTATAATAGATTCCGTAACACATTTTTAAAGTATACTAACCTATATATTATTCCGCAATCAGGGCTAATTTTGCATATTCTGACTATTTCGGTAACTTTCGTACACTATAAGTGCCGTTTACAAGTCTTTAATTATTTGACAGTATTTTACTTTTAATACATTTTTTAAATTTTCATGAAAATATGCATGAATCTGGAGGGATGCTGCTCCAAAAATTTCGATTTTTTGTTACAAGACATGTTTGATGTACATTTAAGTCTTGATTACACCACTCAACAATAACAAAACATAGTGGTCAATTTTCTTTTATACAAAACAAACGTATTTCACTCTGGATCTAACATCTTATCACTTATCACATGAAATATAAAAACCTCATAAAAATCATAAATGACTGTATTGACACGTTTCTCTTCGGAAACCGACAATTTCCGAGGAAAGGTCACCGGATTTTCAAAAGTCCTAGATTATTGTTGCCAAACAATACATGCGTAAAATGACGTCACGGAAATGAGTATGTAATTAATACAATAGTCATCTAGTAGTTCCGGCTTCTTAAGTTGTTTGCTGACTATTGTTTTTGTTATTATAAACATACTCGACAATGTTATCTTCATATGAACATCCTAAAACGAGTACATGGCCTGTGACGGATACCGTGTCATCTAAAACAACATAGGCTTGACAAATTTTATAGTTTTGATCTTAATCAGTGCAGTCTAAATAAAAAGAAACAGCACCCAAAAAAAAAAAAAAAAAAAAGAAAGAAAGCGTACCCTGACCTCTAAATGTTATACATTGTATTTAGCTTTTAAATTATCATTTTGTTGAATTTGATTTATATCGGAATTGACAACTAAAAAGTTATTTAAATTTTGGGACGTTAAACCTGATTGAGAGATACCAGCAAATGAACAACAATCTAGGGACATGAAATATGAGCAAACTTTACACACAACTATATATATGTATATTTTTTATGAAGTTATTTTATTTCTGTGCAAATACACTTTTTGTCTATATAGTCGGAGCAGTATATAGTCAGAGCAGACTGAAATACTTTTTAATCAGTTCAATGTAAAAAAAGAGACTAAGAAAGCATCTACTACAATGATAAAATTCATTTGAAATATATCTATAGCAAAACCCTCATGTTTTATAAATTTAATAATAGCAGTTTAAATTTGTTGACTTTTTCTTTGAGACTGTCAGGGTGTGAAATAACTCGCGCGATGTTTTCGTTCTGTGCACATGTGGATCTTTTTCGAGACCAAAAAGTAAAACTTCTCCGCTGCGTTTCAGTGTAGACCTAAAGCTACAGTCTCACTTACATCCCGGCAGAGTCCCGGTAGACGTCCGGGGTGATCAGGGAACGACCGGGGTACAACCGGGAACAACCGGGGTACATCCGTAACTCTGCCAGCAACGTCCTGGATGATCCGGGATGATCCGGGAACATCCGGCATTCGACCCCGGATGGAATAAAATATTTAACATCACCGGGGTGGTCAAGGATGATCCGGGAAGGTATAGCTTTGCCGACTTCATCCTTAGCCCTGCCGGGACGACCGGGGTTATACCGGGAAAGCACCGGGGTATGTTATAGCCGGTAGAGCTACGTTAGAGCTGCGGTAGAGCCCCGGTATATGCCGGCAGAGCCCCGGTAACTACAGGCAGAGCCCCGGAGGATTAAGGTAGAGCTACGGTTGATCCCGGTAGAGCCCCGGCAAAGCCCGGATCATTTCAAAAGAATAACGACAATATGCGATGATTGCACTTGTTTGTATTTAAAGTCTTCCCATTTCCCTTCTAACCAGTATGGCATAAGGACTTTTCAGAAAATCATCATGAATTACTTTTCTGGAACAATAGATAATATATTAAATAAAAATTATGTATCAATGTTATCATTTCCGGGGCTCTGCCTGGGTCAACCGGCTCTTCCGGCGTCATTATTATTATTATTATTATTATTATATACCACATTTCTATAGCACTCTTTTCATAAATAATAAATGTTCAAGAGTGCTTTACATAAATCCGATAAAACATAATCATATATATAAGAGATAATGTACAACAATAATTAAGTAAACCTATTAAACAATAATGATAATCTAAAACCAGTAAAGGATGGTAAGAAATACAGACACATTTAGTTTAAAATCAAGGCACACATGCGGGAACGACCGGGGAAGCACCGGCATGAACCAAAGCTTCACCTGGGCTCTGTCTAGATGATCCGGAGCGCATCCTGGGTGGTTAGTAGGGAACTACCGTAGTGCTGCCGGGGTAAGTGTAACAATAATTTCATCCCGGATCGTGCCGGATCATTCCGGTAACTTACCGGGATGGCCCTGGACTCTGCCGGGAGTAAGTGAGACCGAGGCTAAAGTCTTAGGACATAAAACCATCTAGAGGATTTACTTAAACATTTTTATCTTCAGTCAAAAACAGCAGACTATAAATAATTATATACTCCTGAGAAAAAGTTTAGAACTACAATGACAGAGCCTTTAATTCACAATTCGTAAATGCCCATTAGTATTGCTATTCAGAAATTAAGTCAAAAGTCAGAGGTCAAAAGTTAGGAAGATGTTGAAACAGTTAAGACGAAGAAGGGCTTATATAATTATCTTTTTATGTTAAAATACTTATGCTGAACGACTCTGCTCTTAAATTTTTTTTGTGCCGTAATGATCAGTTCAAATGACTTGAATCTGATGTTGACCCTTAAGAAAACATTATTTCAGTTTAGAAAATAATAAAAATCTATCGCTGCCAAAAAAAAAAAAAAAAAATCTATGTACAGTCTGCAATGATAAAACTTATTCCAGTGTCATTGTTTATATAAACAAATGATTTTAATAGATTGCAAGAAAAACCAAACATTTTATTACCATTGTCACAAACAGAAATTAATCTATTTCCGGTTAAGTGTTATCAAGGATGTTACTGTCCATTTTGCAACACTAGATCGGAAGCTGTTAGCTGGTGAAAATCATGATGGATGCTGAAAATAAAGGTATGTACTCTATAAGATACTTTATTTTTAGTCTAACCTCTATAAATTAAATTCAGTATGATTTTGCCATTTCACAAA
Organism: Ruditapes philippinarum; assembly: GCF_026571515.1. Taxonomy (NCBI): domain Eukaryota; kingdom Metazoa; phylum Mollusca; class Bivalvia; order Venerida; family Veneridae; genus Ruditapes; species Ruditapes philippinarum. The sequence continues at coordinate 67,754 of NW_026863171.1, read as the reverse complement.
ATTGGAAATTCTAAAAAAAATAATAAATAATTCGACAAACAAATAAAAATATTAAAACCTTATAAGTGCCCAGAGTGTTAAAATTAATTAAAATTGTAACAATTATTTTTTAAAAGGATACGATCAAGGACCACCGCCAGGATATAACCAGGGACAACCGGCCGGTGGATATCAAGGACAACCGACCGGTGGATATCAAGGACAACCTGGTTACGGCCAACCACCGGCCACAGTGGTATGGATACGTTTATATATAATATAATAATAATAAATATTATATAAAACTATATTATGCTGCAGGATAAACGAATCTATGTATTGTCCAGAAATATATATGAGCCGCGTCACGACAAAACTAACACAGTGTATTTGCGACGAGCATGGATCAAGACCAGCCTGCGCATCCGCGCAGTCTGATCAGGATCCATACTGTTCATTTACATACTCTGTAACAAGTAGGGAAACTGATAGCGAACTGCATGGATCCTGATAAGACTTTGCGGATGCGCAGGCTGGTCTGGATCCATGCTGGTCGCAAATGCATTATGTTGGTTTTGTCATGGCACATCTCATATTGTTTGTTAGCAACCAGATTACTTCAATGTTTCTGCGTTATTTTCATACGAGTGTGTTATATACATGCGTACACATTTCACATGGTCCCCGACACTGGGACATTTCGGTTGATTTACGAGTATTTTGTTCTTTTAAAGGAACTCCGCTGTGGTTTAAAGGAACTCCGCTGAGGATTTTTGACATGACAGGACAAAAATAATTTTCGACACTAATATTCTATGTGATGAAGGTCAAGACAATAACTTGTTACCAAAGTTTTCGTTCACAACATTGTTTTTCGAGAATGATTTTCTAATCAAAAATTGAAATGCGTTGCATCGCTTTTCACTAAAATCGTGCTAAAACAGCTTGAATCATTACGAGTATATTTCTTAAATCTCTTTTGCATATCTTTCTCTTTTAAGAGCCTAAGTTTATTTATGTAAGAAATTGAAATTTCATGTTTAAAGGATTTTAGACATCAGAGGAGTTCCTTTAATACCGTACAAATCAAGTGTGTTGAAAGATAATTGAGCCGCGTCACGACAAAATCAACATAGTGCAATTGCGATCAGCATGGATCCAGACCAGCCTGCGCATCCGCGCAGTCTGATCAGGATCCATGCTGTTCGCTATCAGTTTCTCTTTACTTGTAATCGAGTTGGTAAGCGAACAGCATGGATCCTGATCAGACTCCGCGGATGCTGATTCTCATATCTCTTCCTAAATTGTATATACATGTATCATCAACAAATTCTTAAAGATTTTGCAAACAATATAAGAATTATATTCAATCAGAAAGAAAAAAAAATCTAGTAATATAATTTTTCAAATTGTGCAGGCCAACTATTTACAGTACCAATTATTCTAATGTATATTATACATGTACTTTTATTGACATTTTTCTTGTGTATGACAAAACATAAAAACAAAATTTAATTCGACAAAAATTTAAGTACGTTTAATTTAATATGTAAACTAGAATATTTTTTTTCTTTTTTTACAATGAACAAATTAGTTATTATCAGGCTATAATAAAATGACATATTTATAGCTATCGTATTGATAGAACAGCTATGAATTTGGACTTGCTATGTTATATTAAATTATCGCATGGCTGTGAGCTTTTCCTTTGTTCTTTGCCAACCCATTATACTCAGTACACTTCAATGAGCATTTCAAAACTGTATTGATATATAACAGTACAGTTTTTTCATTGATTCATATAGGAAAAAAACTGTACTGTTATATATCGGTCTAGTTTTTTTCGCACCTTGTATATATCAATACAGTTTTTTCATAGAGGCTCCAATGGGGCAGTGGTAACGACCATTCCCAGTAGCAAAAAAACCCATAAGATAATAAAAAATGAAATCAATAAAATTAAATAAAATAAATATATAAATACAATGAAAAATATAAACAAAGATAATTAATGAAATGAAAAAAGCCCTTTAATCTTAAATCAATCTTGGTAACAGTATACAATCCGCCTCTTATATTGGATGTCTTTTGTATATTTTTTTTGCGGCAGCGAAAACAACTTGAAAAACTGCCTTATGATAAATAACTGTAATGTAGCTAACGATTAATTTATTTATTTGTTTCTATACAAAAAAGAAAACAATATGCCATTGCGATAAAACAGTTATAGTATATGAAACGAGTTAGTTACGGGGGTATAACACTGGCTGGGGCGACATCTCGGGATGTTTCTGCAAAAAAATGTCTCGGCCTAACGGCCTCGCCATTTTTTAGCAGAAACACCCCTTGATGTCGCCCCAGCCAGTGTTATACCCTCGTAACTAACTCGTTTCATATACTATAACTATTACTTAAATCATGTATATTTAAATCAGAATAGGGTTAATCCGAGGACAAAATCGCATTTATTTTGATCTGGGTGTATTGCTCAATTGAATAAGACTTTATTGTCTTTTGAAACTATAATCAATAAAGTATTGGTCATTTATATATTGGCACGGAAACAAATACTTCATAAAACTGCATACTTGATAATAGCGCATAAACAAGAGTATAGGACTTCCTTCCACTGTCGTATTTATATTTTAATGGGTACATGTATATACCTGGATGTACATTTGAGTTGTTTACATTACATTTGTCAGAATACACAAAGAACTGCACGTTACGTTAATGAAAAGAGCCGCGCCATGACAAAACGTTTGCGACCAGCATGGATCCAGACCAGCCTGCGCATCCGCGCAGTCTTATCAGGATCCACGCTGTTCGCTTACAAACCCTATTCAAAGCAGATAAACTGAGAGCGAACATCATGGATCCTGATCAGACTGCGCGGATGCGCAGGCTGGTCTGGATCCATGCTGGTTGCAAACGCATTACGTTGGTTTTGTCGTGACGTGGCTCAAATAATGATACGTTGTATACAATCACATTCATACGTCAACAAAGAGAGCATTGTTTCTAGATCAAGACTGAAACAAGTCTACCATTTGGCTCTCCTGTCTCAAAATAGAATATAAAAATTGGTATGATGTAAGATGCAAATAAAAGTACCAGGAACATCCATATTTTTTCAGGTCGTCACCACTCAGCCGGTTGCTGGTGTCGTCACGGTTGGTACACGGCCACCAGACTACCTGATACCGTCCATTCTTGCATGTTTATGTTGTTTCTGGCCCACTGGAATCTTTGCCATCTATTACGCTTTGAGGGTAAGTCATTGTTCATCATTTTTGCTAGACATTTTATACTTTTTAAATAAGATAGCAAAAGTAACAAAAGAACTGTCGTTAATGAACACTTCTTCTAATTGATACATGTTTATTCTGTGATTTATGTTAATTTGAAACATGTTTAATATTCAATCAACAAATATATCATAATTATGAAGTAATACTACTTACTAAGTTACTGATACTATGTATCGGAGCTGTACATGTGCATAATAGCATTGTATATCATATAAAATAATTAAGAATTTATGTAATGTTGAATATTTGCAGACTAATACACTTGTCGGAGAAGGTAACCAGACAGGTGCGTTTGCGGCGGCTAAAACCGCTAAAACTCTCACAATCGTCAGCGTCATTGTTGGCCTTGTTTGGATCCTTATTTGCATCATTGTGACAGCGACATCGGGTGGTTCCAGAACGTCATACTAATGGCAATCTGCGAGATGAAATTCGAAATCGACAATTGAAGTATTGATTCCGAAAAGTCCAAATAAAATTAAATAGATATATTGAGAAACAAACATTGTAAGGAAAGTGAATACATCTAGGACTTGTTAATACCTATTGTAATTTGTACACAAATTAGTCCCTATAATATATAACGGATTTCGTTCCAACAATGACTTGTGCCGAAGCGAAAAGGGATGTTCAACATTAAATACATTTGAATATAAACTTGTCATGATCTTCTCAATATTTAAATTAACTAATGTATTTATTTTGTTTATTTTTTTTAATAAATAAATTCATGTAAACGTTAAGTAACTTTGTTGTCTTTTACGACCTACTCTTTACACCAAAGACAAAACCATTCCAAATGACAATAAAATATCTCAACAGACGGTATGATTTTAAAGTACATGTGTACAACACCAATTAAATCTTAGATGTACAAACAAATCTTAATGTGTAAAGGCTAATATTTCTTGCATTTATACAACTTAAAACTAGTTTTACCGGATAGGATCCGGACATGTTCTATTTTTGGCCGGGTTGCACATGTACAAACCCGGGTTATAGTATGGTGACTGTTTGGCGGCGGGCGGTTAGCGGGCGGCAAGTGGTTGGCGGGGGAATAATTTTGTAACAGTTTTCTCAGCAACTACTAATCACAGCCTCTTTATATCTAGCATACATCATTTCACACGGTCCCATGCTGTGGGATTCGATTTCAGTCTCTCACAGTCTCGTTATATTTGGCATACAACATTAACTAATGGTCCCATGTAGTTGGATTTGATTTAAGATCTTTTTGCAAACCATTTTGGGTTTAAACCCAACCCTTTAGAAAAAATTTTCCAACCCATTAAATTTTTAAAGGGGAAAAAAAACTTTTTGTAAACTTTCACAGCCTGGATTTTTGGGTTTACAAATGCAACCCGGCCTTTTCTGTCCTTGACCCATTTTTTAAATCTTGTATAGGCCTCCCACGATGACATGTGACAGATTTTCCAATTATTCTCTGACAAAGTGTTTAATAAATGTGTGAAATTCCAGGAAATTAAGGGCTTAAATGTAATCTTAGAAGTAAGAGTAAAAAATATAATTTTTCACTGTGAGACTAAACTACAGAACATGTTTGATGGCGCTTAGTTATTTAACTCAATCCAGATCATGATAATTTCCTGAATGCTCCCTTCATAGATAGGCCTACCTCGTTGATCATTTTTTTTAATTGATTCAACAAATATTACATTTACACATATTCCAGTAATAATAGCGTCTCGTGCCTGAAATAATGCACGGAAGAGCACCTGAGGTCTTCCTCCACCAGTAAAGCTGGAACGTCGCGATATAACCAATACTGTGTCGATGTGACGTAAAACCCAAAAAAACAAACAAAACAAACAGTAATAATAGTGACTACATTTGGAGGGAACTGTTTTTGAGGGAAACAATACAATGTAGAACTACGATCTGAAAGCAAGTGCATGTGTACATCTTGTCTTAAAAGTATGATAAACAAGACCAACAAGAAAAGGCGGCGCCCAATGAACGCAACCCCTACACGACCCAGCAACAAGATCCGGTGGCAAGGAGCCCAGAAGGACCCCAAACAAAAACAGAAAAGGGCACAAGACAGAGCACGGACAGGCTTATCACTAAAACGATACATAAGGAAGAATTAATTTGAAACTGATAAGGAATTCAAATAAATGATTGAATACTAGGCCCACAAAGCCAAAGGGCACAGGGTAAGGGGATAGGAGATTTAGGGAAAGGGGAGGGGGAGTAAATTAGAGGAAAAAAACTAGAGGCAAAGGAGAAGATTCTTACCATAGACGAGAAAACAGCAAAGGACACAAACAAAAAAGTCACCAAAACAGTATGAAACAATAAAGACATACATCTAAGGAACATAGAGGGGCGCCGCCTTGAAACGGTCAGCAGAATAAGTACTACTCGAGAGTTTAAACCGGATAATTGTGCATCAAACCTCATTCTTAGCCCCATCGTGTTCCTATAAACGGGACAATGTGAATAAAATGAATCCCCGCCAAGTGCAATTCTAACAGTTGTTATTGTTACAAAAGGTTGAAATGAGTAAAACGCTCTTGTAAAAACATATAAAAGAAAACCCAATGGGCATAACAAAAGAACCCGATGTCCTAAAGCATGAATATTACCTACACGTGGCCGACGAATGAAGGCAGAAGACGAACATTAAGGCAATTCAGCCCCAAAGGGCTTTACGAAATTAGTGTTGTACAACTTAATCCTACCGTCTCTTGATGCATTGAGGAACCATTTCACCAATGTGATTTACAATGATGCAGTAATGTATTAAAATGGTAAAGTGAAGCTCATTTCAGATCTACATTTCACCTCATCTTATGAACATTTCTATTGGCAATAAAATTATGTAAATGCATCAGGAAGATCTCTTCTTAATGAACAGGCTCAATCAAACAGAGCCTGCAACATTTTCAATTTTGCCGCGTACATTATTGTTGTGCTTGTGGTATTTTAGTTCTTTCTTTTCGGCTATTTTCAAGTTGGGTGGTTCCAATATTCCTACTTGAATAATGTTGAATCACCCTTAGGATATGTTGCCTGCTTTTTAAATTTGTCTTTTGACGTCGTATCTGTGATATGCAGGCTTCATAACCTCTGATCCTCTTTCAAAATTCCATTTTATTTAGTTCCGCCCATTGTTTTCTCGTTTAGGGCAAAAGCATTTTTTTACTTGGGGACCATATGCCGCTTTTCATGGAATGGCATCAACGTGTCACATTGAAGGTTCCATGATAACCGCCATATGAACACATCTGCGGATGTTTCTAAATTCAAAATTTTACTATTTCATGTTTAAATTGTTTGAATTCTGCTTAAGCCGGTGCTAGGGGGCGTGGACGGTAGTTTTGCACTTTCCAGTACCGTCCATGAACAGGCTCAATCAAACCGAGCCTGCAAACATTTTCAATTTTGTCGTGTTGGGCTTTCTTTAGGGATTTTGTATTTATCTATTTATGGTCACATCCGTGTTATTTGTGCCGTGTGGCGGCTGTAAAAAGTCGCCCCGTACATTTAATCAATGATGTTATATTTTCGATCCTTGAAAGATCGTTCAGCACGACATTATTGTTGTGCTTGTGGTATTTTAGTTCTTTCTTTTTCGGCTATTTTCAAGTTGGGTGGTTCCAATATTCCTACTTGAATAAATGTTGAATCACCCTTAGGATATGTTGCCTGCTTTTTAAATTTGTCTTTTGACGTCGTATCTGTGATATGCAGGCTTCATAACCTCTGATCCTCTTTCAAAATTCCATTTTATTTAGTTCCGCCCATTGTTTTCTCGTTTAGGGCAAAAGCATTTTTTTACTTGGGGACCATATGCCGCTTTTCATGGAATGGCATCAACGTGTCACATTGAAGGTTCCATGATAACCGCCATATGAACACATCTGCGGATGTTTCTAAATTCAAAATTTTACTATTTCATGTTTAAATGTTGAATTCTGCTTAAGCCGGTGCTAGGGGGCGTGGACGGTAACTTGCACTTTCCAGTACCGTCCATGAACAGGCTCAATCAAACCGAGCCTGCAACATTTTCAATTTTTTCGTGTTGGGCTTTCTTTAGGGATTCTGTATTTATCTATTTTAGGGATTTTGTATTTATCTATTTCTTTAGGGATTCTGTTTTTATCTATTTAATGACAGCGATACTGAAAATACATGTATTTCTTTTGTTATATTGCATTATTGGGATCGTGTGACATATTTTAAACACCCTGCTTATCTTAAACGCAAAGTAAAGCCTGCAGGTATTATTCTGAGCGTAAAAGGGGCTTTCTAGACGAAAGAAATATCAAAGTTATTGAAAATTTTATTATATCAATCAACAAGTGTGTAAAGGCCCTGTCACACTAGACTGCGCTTTTACTGCTTTTGGACGGCGTTGTTAAATTTAAGAAAACGCCGCGAGATCGCAATAAAATATGTGATATTTTTGATGACATAAAGACTTCACGGAGTCCCCACAGCGATCATGGCGATGCAACGGAGCTTCAACGGCGTTTTAGTTGGCGAATGTCTACGTTCGGACTGCGCTTCTACGACGTTCTTTGCGCTCTCACTGCGCATTTACGGCGCTCACACTGCGCTGAAATCGTAAAGCTCCGTAAAAGCGCCATGCACACGCAGTATAAGCGCGGTAAAGACGCCGCACAACCTCCGTACAAGCGCCGTGGATAACCACGGCGTTCATTCGGCGTTCCTTTTGCGCTTTCCCGGCGCTCCTGTTGCGTTGTAGGAGATGCTACCGAGTTGTAACGGCGCCCTTACTGCGATCCCACTGCGCTCATTTTAGAACGCCGAGTGACGGCGTTTGTTTTGAGCATGTTCAAAATGCGCGCCGTCGGTCGGCGTTCTATGCGACGCCACAACGATGCTGTGGCGATGCTACGGCGATGTTTGCGATCTTACTACGCTCACCTCGGCGTTCTGAATTTTCTTTGGACGCCGTGAGAACGCCGTCCTAGTGTGACAGGGGTTTAAAAGACATTAAAGCACGTCAGAGACGAGCTGTAAAGTGAAGATCTGTTATAAAAATGATATTGATCGGACAGAAATAGAGTCAAATAAAAATCCCTAAAGAAAGCCCAACGCGGCAAAACTGAAAATGTTGCAGGCTCGGTTTGATTGAGCCTGTTCATGGTACTGTCAAGTGCAAACTACCGTCCACGCCCCCCTAGCACCGGCCAAAGCAGAATTCAACAATTATCATGAACTGGTAAAATTTAGAATTTTGAAACATCCGCAGATGTGTTCATATGGCGGTTATCACGGAATTTTCAATGTGATACTTTAGTGCCGTTCTATAAAAAGCGGCATATGGTCCCCATGTAAAAATGCGTGTGCCCTAAACGAGAAAACAATTAGCGGAACTAAATAAAATGAGATTTTGAAAGGGGGTCCGCGGTTATGAAGCCTGCATATCACAGACATCACAAGACAAATTTAAAAAGCAGGCTTCATATCTTTAGGGTGATTCAGCAGTATACTGGAACCACCCAACATGAAAGATGCCGAATACATGTAGATAAAACTAAAATACTTAAAGCGCAACAAAAATGTCGTGCTGAACGATCTTTAAGGATCGGAAATATAACATCCCTGATGCCCTCGGGCCTTTTATTCATTTGATGGGGCGATTATCAACTGCCAGCCATATCCTGGATTTGTTTGGGGTCCTCATGGGCTCCTGGTCCTTGTTGCTGGGTCATGTTGGGGTTGTGTTCATTGAACGCCGCCTTTCCTTGTTGATGTTGTTTACCATATTCTATCTATACTCTGTCGTGATAACTATGCATTGTCTAGAATATGATTAACAAGATCAACAAGGAAAAGCGGTGTTCAATGAATTCAACAGCCTTCGACTTTCGCATGTTTGCATAGCATTCTTTCCTAGAGGTATCGATTATATCACACTTAAAAAAATCAAATATACGGCGTTATGAGATATTCCCCATCGCAATACTTAGTATACCATACAATACCGTAAGTGAACCCCCGGAATCTCATATCTTTCCTGGTGTGCACATGTGTATTGTAATTCAACGCTTACTTTCGTGCATTTTTCTTATATGGTAGATTAAGTTTATACATGTACCTTGTTTTTTTTATTCTTTGATAATAGATGATATTTGATCCGTCATGTCTTCATCAGAAGTAGGTTTTTCTGGATTTTTTTAATCTAACTTGCCTGAAACTTCCTTGATCATCAAAAAGTATAAAGAAAACTAAATACCCAAAGGGAACTTAACAGTTCACAGTTCATGTGCTAAACAAGAGTGCTGACAAAAACTATTCACAGAAGTGTTCGGACAGGCCATTTTAAGATGAAATATGATAAACAAGATCAACAAGGAAAGGCGGCGTTCAATGAACGCAACCCCCACATGACCCAGCAACAAGAACCAATGGCAAGAACCCCAGGCGGACCCCAAACATAAAAAGGACAGGGCAATGACACGTTAATCATTAAATGATAAATAATTTGTAACTGATTAGGAATTCAAAGAAAATAATAATAGGCCCACAAAGGGGAAGGAGACCGGGGGGAAGGGGGGGGGGTAATCAAAGAAATAAAAACTAAAGACAATGGGGAAGATACTTACCGTAGACGAGAAAACAACAAATAACACAAGCAAAAGTGTCACCAAAACAGTATGAAACAACATAGACATACATCTGAGGAACACAGTGGGGCGCCGCCTTGGAACGGTCAGCTGCATAATAATGACTGCTGGAGAGTTTAAACCGGTCAATGGTGCACCAAACCTCGCTCTTAGCCCCACCATGTTCCTATAAACGAGACAGCGTAAATAAAATGAATCCCCGCCAAGTGAAATTCTAACAGTTGTCATGGTAACAAAAGGTTAAATAAGTAAAACACTAAAATGATCATGTAGAAACATATAAAAGTAAAACCCAATGACCATAACAAAAAGTACTCAATGTCCTAAAGGAAGACAGAGCAACAAGAAAATCACCTACAAGGGCCCGACGAAGCAAGGCAGAAGACGAACATTAAGACAATTCAGTCCCAAAGGGCTTTACGAGCTATCCATCATAGAGTCTCCCACTTGGTCCGTCAGATGCAATCAAAAGAGGAAAGCGTAGTGTCCAACTGTAAAAGGGTTGAACACTGAACATGCAGTATGTCTTAAAATAGTAGGGTCATAACCTCTTAATAAAATGTTTAATGATTTTAGTAAAAACAGCAGAAAAATTACCATGACCCAAAATCTTACGAAGTTTGTAAACCACATCTGTAGCAATCTTTACTACGCTGGAATTAAAATAAGTCTTTTACATCCTTTAAACTTTTATTTCTTTAATTTTCAACATAACAATCCTTTACTTTTAACGAACTAAAACGAACTAACTAAAACAAGATAACATTTCCTTTTATATACCACGTAATGCACGTAAAAATCATTTTGGTTCTCAGTCAGGTGCGGGCCACCTAGATCAATATATCATCATCAATTTCTCGCTTGACCTTCACGGCCTCAAGGACTTCTAATGACTTATTACTTGAAAATCATGTACATATAATTAAACATAAACCCGCCGGTGACAAACCCGGCGGTTACAACAAATACCCGGCGGTCACAACAATTAAGTGCCAAGCCGGCGGATTAAAACAAAATAAACAATAATATTATCGAGTTCTTCGCGACACTCCCGGCCAAAGTTTATAGTTACTCAAAATCATCATAATATTCTTGATCGGCACTCATGTGTGTCTCAATTTCATTTTGTCCAATGTATGTCGTCTTCTTTGCAAATGTTAATATCAAAGTTTGAGTCCTTGTTGTAGCCTTTGACGGCACTACATCTGTGCATTTGTTGTCAATGTTTCCATGTGCAGGCTCACCATCACTGCTTAAAATCACTTCATCATCCTCAACACTTATATCACTATACTGGTAATCACTTTCGGCTTTAATTGGAACACCTAAATCTGTCAAGAAACTCCGCAATGGAGGACTCTTGATAGAGGTAGAGCGGAAACAACAATCGGATATTATTCTGAAATGTACCAGCATTTTTAACATTGACATATCTGCCACACCACACCAGTCTCTAAAACTTCCAGCAAGGGCGTCATTTCAGATGCTTCGTGACCTTGCTGGAATTGCCTTAGAAGCAGAGATTGCTGAAGAGCTTAAAATAACAAGCCAGGTGTCAAATGTCAAGTGCGCATTCAGTCTACAAAGAGATGGTAAACGACTGCCAACGAATAGCCTTATTCTAACATTCTCCACACCCATTCTCCCATCAGTCGATACGCAGTAGGTTACCTTAACGTTCGCGTTGCGGTTTACATTTCCAATCCCAATGCCCAATGTTACAAATGCTTCAAGATTTTTGGTCATCAGTGAATCAAAATTGCGTTAGACAGCTGACTATTTGGCGCAGATGTAGCTCAAACCGGGAAAAAAAATGAATTTGGGAAACTTTCCTGTTAAATTTTTGCAAATTTTTTGGAGGAGGCATTACGCCCCCTCCCGGTCATCCCCCTTTGGGGTTTAAAGGAAAAGAAATTCTTCTCAGAAGATACGCAAAATTTTTCCTTTTTCAAGATGCACAAAAGTTTTGTTGAATCAAAAGGGCCCCAAAACAATTTGTCGTTTTCACTGCAGTTACAAAGTCTTTTTAAGAGGGGTTAAACTCTCCCAGTACGGGTTTCAATTATTCAATGCCCCCAATTAATTTACTTTACCTTTAACAAAGCATACAGTTTCAAAAAGGGTTAAGCAGCCCTACCCTGTGCAGACTCAGTCCCCATTAAAGTCTTCCCCAAAGAAAAAAAACCGGGCAAAACTTAAAAATAGCACTTCTGGGGAATCATTCAAAAACAATCGCCTAAAAGGGGGAGCAAATTTGTCATCACGGGGATGGGGAAAAAAAGGCAATGGGGAAACCCGACCCAACAAAAATCGGTTCGATCCACTTCACGGACACCCAATTATGGGGGGTTGGGGGATCTTTCCCCTTCCCCCTCCTCCAACCCCGAATAGCAGAAGTCCAATAAAATTTCCAAATGTTTAAAAATATTTTTTAAAAGGGATAATAAAAGGGTCTTTTATCCTACAAGGGAATTTGCCGATCTTAAAAGTAAATTTTAAAAATTAATCTATTTTTTACTATTATAAAATTTCTCCCCAAATTTTTTTGGTTTTCAAGGAGCCCCTATTTTAATCTCCTAAAATAAATCCTATAAAAGATATAAAACTTAAAAATTATTTGCACTAGTAACCCCCCAGAACATTGGGGGGGGTTTGGGGGGCAAGCAATTGCATCGAAAAATTCCCAATCCCAAAAAAAATTTTAAAACTAAACACAAAAAATTAAAAGTTTTAAGCTGTGCAGGTGAACCTTACATCGACCACCTAACAATTTTGTTCTTTTACCTTCCTCCAAATTTTTAACGGTGACAAGTGATGAACTTGAAAGTATTGTTCGGCAATTACCATCGCCTTTCTTTTTTAGGCGACTTTAATTGCTTCACAATCCTTTGTGGGGCAGTACATCTACAAATTTAATAAGGTAACATAACTGAAAAAATGATATAATAACTTTCAGCTTTGTTTATTAAACCAATCGGTCACCTACATATTTACATCCAGCCTACAGGTACGTTTTTCTTGCCATCGACCTCTCGATTGTCCACTCTGCTATATACTTGGAAACTTCGATTGCCAAAGTTTTAGATGCACCAGTACGGCAGTGATCATTATCCATTCCGTTACTTACATCAAATGACTCTATACCAGATGAAGGACTTAAAATTTTAAAATTTTAAAAAGCAGTTTTGGGGAAACATTTACGGGCTCTTTTTTCTTTTTGATCTAAAAAAAAAATGAATTTTTTTTTCCCCTCTAATATATGCTGAAATTTCTCTTAAAGGCAATACATACGATTGCTTGCAAATTTTATTCCATTACGAAAAAATAATAAAAGTAAAAAAAATAAAAAAACCTTTGGTTTTTAACAGAATTTTAAAAAAAGCCTTTCGAAAATACGTAAAGCTTAAAATCAAAAATTTTTGAACAAAAGCCCTACAACAAAAAACCCTTTTGAAAATTATAGAATTTTTTAACCCAAAGCTAAAAAAATCAGTGCGTCAACTAAACCCAATCTTATGTTTCAAAATTTAACCAAATACCCCTTAATTAGGAAAGCCCTGGGATGCATTTAAACGAAAAATAAGGAAAAGTAAAAAAAAGAGCCCAAAATTTTTTTCATTTAAAAACGGGTAAAGGGCCCCAATTTGGGCCAAAACAAAAACAAAATTTTGGCAAAAAATTTTGGTTTAAAAACTTTTGAAAAAAAACTTTTCCTTCAAGCAATTATAAAAATACTTTTTTAAAACAAAAAAATTAAAAAGCTGAGAAAGAGTATATTAATTTTATTTCAAAAAAACGACGAAAAACTAAAAATTCCCCCTTTTTCTTATTGATACTTAATTATTAAATAAAAACAGCAAAAATTTGCTGCGGGGCCCGGACAAAATTTTACTACCATTTTCCAAAAACCCCCAACCCTTTGGGACTTGCTTCTTAAAAATTTTTAACAAAAATTTTGGGGTATCGGGTTTAAAATTTTCCAAAACATTTGGGAAGAATCCCGTTTTTTTATTCCTATCCCAAAACCGGGAAAAAATTCAACTGACCCTAAAAATTTAAACGCCCAATTTTCACTTACAATTTGCCTCTCAAAACTTTAAAGGAGAATGATAAAAAAATCGGTTATTTTTGGTATCTGAAAATAAGGGAATTTATCACTAATTTTCAGTCGGGTTTTTCCGTAAACGGGCAAATTTTAACAAACATCATCTTGTCCCATTTGAGACTTTTTTTAAAGAAAGCCTTTTTTAAAAAAAAACAATACCGGGTATCAATTTTCTTTGATCTTGAAAAGGCTTATGAAACTATTGGGAAAAATATGGTTTTTCCTTTAAAAGACTAAGGTGCGGGATTAATGGCAGACTTCCTCTTTTCTTTCTGGTTTTTAAACGATGGGCATTTTAAAAAGATTTGGTTCAATTTTTTCTAAGCCCCAACCAACAATAAAAAAGGGTTTTTCCTAAAGGGAAGCATACTTTCTGTTACATTTTTGGCCAAAAAAAACAATTTTTGCTGGGCCCCTTTAAAAACCAGCAAGATTTTTCTCTATATTGTAGACGATTTTCTTATTGTTTATCGATCAAAAAAGAAATTAGAAAAATTTGGGAAACGGCAAAGTCAACAAAATTTAGAAAAAAAAATTCAGAAGTGGGCAATAAAAAAATGGGTTTAAATTTTCAAAAGTAAAAAACTCAATGGGGGTTCTTTTTCTCCCGATTGCAAAAACAACATAATCCCCCTGAACTTTACATATCGGGGTTTCTAAAATTCCATTTAGTTATGAACCCAAAATTTTCCCTAAAAAATTTATTTGAAAAAAAAACTTTCTTTTAACCCCCAATTTTTAAAAAATTTTGAAAACTAAATCCCAAAAAAGCTTTAAATTTTCCCTTAAAAGGTTTTTATAAAGTACAAATTGGGATCAAATTTTTCCCACTTTAAATAAAAACTATACGGGAGTCTTATCCGATAAAAAATTAGATTATGGTTCTTTAGTATATGGGTTCGGGCAAAAAAATCATATCTTCAAATGTTTAGATACCATAAAATCACCGGTTTTACTTTTAGCTTTTATGTTTTTCGCACTTCACCTGTAAAAAGGGCTAAAATGGGGAAGCTGGGGAACCTTTCGTTTTATCTTCTTCGAAAAAAAAGCTATCACTTCAATATGCAACTAAAAATTTTCCCATCAAAAATTGGGGAAAAATCCAGGAAAAAATATTATTTTAAAAAACCAAGTTATACGGGAAAAAATTTTTTAAACCCAAAAAAAAGGGAAAATTTAAAAAACCCTTAAAGATTCGTTTAAAAATGTTTTTAGAAAAAATTTAAAAATTAATCCAGACGAAAATTCCTTAAAATGACGATGGGATGTTCCCTTGACTTTTTAATTTCCCCCGGGAAAAAAATTTTAAACCCTTTCAAACATGAAAAAGGCATAAAATTTTCACCTGAATATTTCAAAAAGTTTCTAGCTTTAAAGGAAGAACATGAAGATTTTATAATATTTATAGGGAAAGGGTTTAAAAAAAAGGTTCCCAAAGGTGGGTGGGGCTTTTGTTTGAAAAAATTTTTCCCATCTAGTATAGGTTCCCAATAATGCATAAATTTTTTTAACTGCTGAAGCAAAAGCTTTTGATTTAGCATTTAAATACAAACCCGCACATCCCCAAACGATAAATTTTGATTTTTTCTGACTCGCTTTCTGTTTTAATATCCTTTAAAAAAAAAAAATTTCTAAATTTTCAGGGTAACGAAACTTTTTTTTACATTTCCCAATATATACAAAAAACAAAAAAATTGTTAAATTATTTTGGGAAATTCCCAAAAACCATGTAAATACAAAAAAAATTTAAAAAAAGTAGATGTTTTTAGCTAAAAAATTTTTTAAATTTTTCGAAAAAACTGACTTATTGTTCCCTGTTTGTTTTTTAGACCAGCTAAAAATAAACTCGTATCATCTGAAGGGAAAAAAATTGGGGACAATCCCCTTTTTTTTAAATAAACTTCACATAAAAACCCATCTCTTAATATTCCCCAAATTCATCTCTGTAAAACCCCCGTGATAAAAACAGTTCTTCTTCGATCCCAATTGGACACACAAAAATTTACCCACTCTTATCCCCTCCCCAAATGAAAATGCCCCTTTTGGTAGGTTGTAATAAAAATTTTTTACTGCAAGCTTTTTCTTTTTAAAATGTTGATTTTTAAACGGGCCCCCTTTAATAGTTTTTATTCTTTTAATTCCCCCAAAAAAACTTTTTTAATACAATTCCATCAAAAAACTTTAATTTTATTTTTTAAAAAAGAAAATAAATTTGTATTCAAAGGATCTTTTTTTCCCCCTTTTTCAAATTGTCCATTAACAATTTTTAAACCCAATAATTTTTAAGCCTATTATAGAAATTCCCCACGTTTATGGCCAGTTATTGGACGTGCCTTTAAAAAATCCAAACAAAACAAAAAAAACTCATTTTTCATTTGTTTTTGTTTTCGTTTTTAAAAACTTACGTCATTTATTTATATCATATTTAGACTCAGGGGAAATTTCACAATATAATCACAAAATACTTTCTTCACTTCTTTCGCGTTTTAAATTTAAATCATTTTTCCTTTTCACAATCATTATAGTAAGTTCGCCGCCCTTGTCATCTTCTTCCAAGCTATTATATTTTTTTCATCTCGTTCCTCTTTTTCCAAAAATCTTTTTCCCGTTTTTTTCCCACATTCTTCCCACCCGTTATTTTCGTTTGCATTTCATTTTTTTTCATTGGGTTTTTCCCACAATCTTTTTTTTTTTCCCTTCATCTTTATAATTTTTGGAAAAAATTTTAAAATCATTTTGGCAAAAGAGTCGGGTTTAAAAAACCAAGTTGTGTTGAAAACCCTTTTTTTTCGTGTGTTTTCCATCTCTTTTTTCTAACAAACTAAAAAAACTTTTCATTTTCGCTCACGGTTTCATAATATTCACCCCTTTTAAAATCTCCTTTTTTTTGCACGTAACGCGCATCCCTTGCAAACCCTTGCCCCATATCTGTGTTTTAAAATAAAAATTTTTTGGGCTGAGGTAATTTCTTTTTATGAATTTTGATAAAACAATCTTTTTCCACACATTTCCCAAAATTTTCCCTAAGTTTTCTTTTCTTTGATATCCCTTTTTAAAAATTTTTTTATATTTTTAAAATTTTATTCGGGTTATCGAAATAGCACAAAAATTTTTTTTTTTTAAAATGTCCTTTCTGGTTTTGACACAACATAATGATTCAATCTTTTTAAATTTTATATTTTTATAAACTTTTTTCGTGCAAATTTTTAAAAAATTTTTTACTCCCCCGAAACTTTTTCACGTAAAATTTCATTTGTATTTTTCCCCTCTAATACTATGCTCCGCCGTAAAAAAACTTTGCGCGAAAAATTTTTCAGGGCCCAAATTTGTTTTATCGCCAATATGCTCCGCCATGTTTTACTTTTTTTTTTTAAATTTAAAAATTTTTGTAAGCGACTTTTTTTTTAAAAAAAAAACCCAATTTTTTTCGTTAGCAATTTAATTGCTTTTTGATCAAAAATTTTAAACAAATCTCTGCTGGTTTGGGGGGGCGGGGCGCGATATTTGCTCGTATTCACTATTTTTTCTTTTTCATACTTTTTAAATTAATTTATTGATTGATAGTTGAGGACATAAACAAAAAGGAAAATTTAAAATTTGAGTGGGCTTTCAGTACTTTTTTTCCCCCAAAGGTATTTTTTAAACCCTTTTCTGAGCGTACATTTTCCCTTTCCCAAATTTGGGGTTTAAAACCACTATCCTTCCAAGTTTTCCCGTTTTCCGGGGAGGGGAAATCCTCTTTTAATAATACTATATTTCCAACAAAATGCTCAATATTTTGAATTTTAACTCGAACCCCCCCTTTTTTAAAATTTTTTGGGGTTTAGTTCTTTCTCGAAATTTTAACCAAAAAAATCATTGCGCCATTTTAACCCAAAAAATTTTTGAGAATTTCTTTTTTAAACCCTTTTTCCCTATATTCTTAGGGGGATCACTTGAATTTAATGCGCTATAAAAACTGTATCTTTCTCGTCTATAAAGAGACTTCTGAATACCGATACTGGTTTAAATGTTAAGAAATAAATTTTATTAATGCAATGTTTGAATTGGGCGTCATCGCCCCAGTAAAAATAAAGGGGTTTTTTTAGTTTTTCAACCGCTTCGGCCTCCCTTTTAAAAAATTTTTTGTAATTGAATTAATTTGGGGCGGGCCAAAAGTTTTCCGAAACACCCTTTTTTCTAAAAACCCACAAGTCTTTAAAAGAAACCTCCCATACATGGGGCAAGTTTTGGGAATTTAAAAAAACCCCCTTTTTTATTTTCTGGAGTTTGACCAAAATATGTTTTTCACTTTCTTCACTTTAACATTTTTTTACCAGATTTTTTTAAATTTCAAGCAATTTTCAGCTTTAAATTGTGAAAGCCCTTGGGCACTCAATTAAATTTAAAAAGGGGGGCCCTTTTTAAAATTTAAATTTTTCGAAGGGAAAAAGTAGAAAATTTTTCGTAGACATTAAACCATCTCTATTTTAAGATGAATAGTTTGTTTAAAAAAAAAAGGGAAAAAACATATCCACACTTTTTATTGCCCCCTTAAACAAAAATTTTATATAAAATGGTCCTAAATAATTTAAGTCCCACACTGAAAAGGGTTTACAAATTTCCCTGACTTTTCGAAAAGTAGGGAGTGGGGGCATTTTTTGAATTCATATGGGGCCCCCATCAAAGCGACGACATGTTGAAAAACACGTGAACATGAACTTTAAACCCCGGCTTCCCACCCATGTGGGAAACCCCAAAAAATTTGTCTTGATATTCTTTAAAGTTTTAGAAACACCCCCTGTGGAATAGATTTTTTATGCATTTTTTTCAAAACGAGATTTGGCCAAAAGGTCTTTTTTTTGGTAAAAAACACTTAAAGTTTTGCACTTTCCCTCAGAAACAGGTTTTTTTAATCTTTCCTTTACATCGCAATAAACCTTTTTTATCAATAAAGAGCCAAACTAATCCGCAAATTTTTTTTCTTTTTATTTTTAAAAGGCACATTTAAAAACCGGGAAAAGGGTTTTTTTTGAACATGTTTTAAACCAAAAATTTTTTCTGCCTCTTTAAAACTCAAAGTATTTTAAGGGTTTTTAAAATTTCGCCCGGGTTGGGAATTTTTTGTAGTTTTCTACAAAATTTTTACAGCAAATGCTTCACTCTTTAAAATTTTTTAAAATGAAGAAAAATTTGCAATGTCAATTTCAAAAAGGGGACGAAAAAAAAAACTTAAAATCATTTTTTTTTTTTGAGAAAAAAGTCATAATTTTTTTGAAATTTTCGTTTTCAATTTTATCACAAATATCACTATCCCCTTTTGGGCACTTATCCACATGTCTTCTGGCTCTTGTAACCATTTAAAGGAAACCCTGCCACCACAGGGTTTTCCATCGCTAATTGTTTTTCCCCAACCCGCCTCTTGGGTGCTTTTATCCCCTGGGGTTTTGGGTTTCCTAAAAACATATTCAAATTTTATACCCTTTGTCTTTAATTTTTTTCTCAAATAAAATTTTGTTTTTTACAAACACTGGGAATTCTTTCTTTCTTTTGGGTCCCCGTGAAAACACATTTTAAAATTTTTCCCCTAAGTATTTTTTTTTGATTTTAACCCTTTCTTACTCACCCAATTTCAAAAAAGCGCCTCCTATTTTAAAACTCCATTTTAAATTTTAAACTTTGGTAGTTATTTCTTTCAAAGGCGCAAGCCTACTTTTTGCAAAACAAAATAAATCAACTTTTGTTTTAATTTGCTTTTCTTTATGTAAATATATTGCCGTTAAACAATGCTTTTTTTCGAAGCTCAAAAAAAACACAAAAATCGTATTCGTATCCCTTTGTTTGACTTTTGCAGTGAAAAAGATGGGGGTAAATTTTTAAAAACAGAAAAACGATTTTTTTTATCACTTTTTAAAAGTTGACCAAATTTCAAAAAATGTTCATCCCTATTAAAACAAACCCCCAAACAATTTTTTCTTCCAAATTGATTGCCCGAAGGGCCCTTTCCCTTTCCCGCACCCCTGGGGCCCCCAACAAACCTAAGGGTCGAAAAAAAGATTTCAATTTGCTTTTAAAATTTTACGTTTTTAAAAAAGCTTTCATCAAAATCGACAGATGATTTTATTTAAGTAAGTGGTCTTTTTTGTAAACCCATTATTCCGATTTCTTTATAGAATTTCTTTTTTTTTTGGTTGTTTCCCGGAAAACATTTCATTTTAAATTTGGGAAATTTTTTGACCCATTCCTCAGATTCATAAGGCATTACAAAATTCTTTTACTAGTCTTGTACAAAACATATGCTTTTTTTCCCATGTATTTTTACCTTAATTAAAGTTATCAACTTTGATATCCCCCTTTTAAATTTTTTCAGCAATTTGTTGTTTTTTATATTTCCCAATGGACAAGAGTGGACCTAAAAAAAAAAGGGGGTTTAAAATAAACCAAAAGGGAAAACGAACAAAAATCTGAAATTTCCCAACCCTTATCACTACTGGAAAAATTGGTTTTTTCATACTTTTTTCCACAGAAATCGTTGGGCATCCCCCTGATCCTGCTGTAAGGGCCAAAATTTTTAAAAAGCCCTTTTTAAATCCGGAAAAAAAAGCCACTTGATGAGTCAAAACGCACGATAATCCAAAAAATCAACCGAACCCCTAACTACCCCCGATAAAAAAACTGTTCAAAACTTTTTTTTTTCTATCTGATTTTTCAGATGCCCTTTATAAACAACACGTAATTTGGGAGTTGATTTTTGTGGGGTAAATTTCTGCATTTTGTGGGGAAAATAATGCACTAAAACACTCCATCGAACTTCCCATCTATTTTTTCCATTTTACCCCTTTAAAAATTTGGGCTTTTTATTTACTCAAATTTCATTTTTCAACACTTTTGGTTGTTTTTTATTCTTTCTATATTTATTTTTATTCAGCCCAAACTAAAACTCTCTGTTTTCTGGGAATTCTTTGATTTCTTTTTCCCCAAACATTTATTTTTTCCTTTTCCCTAATTTAATTTTTTCTTTAAATTTTATTTAAAGCAATTTTATCATTTGAAATTTCTTACCCGTCTTTAATTTTAAAATTTGATCTTCCAAAAATCTTCCCAACCCTGGTTTGGGTTTTAACAACTGAATCAAACTAGCAAACAAATTTGGGGGTCTTAAAAACATTTTTATCCAGGGGGTAAGAAAAGCATAAATTTTTTTCATTTTCAAAATACAATTGTTTTTCCCGTATTCGGCCTTAAATATCCAACCAAGCTTTAAAACCAGAAATAAAATCCCGGTTTTTTTCCATTCTTTACACATTTTAAAAATCTAGTAATAAAACTTTTTCCCAGTAAAAAAGTCCACTTTTGATGACCCTTTTTTTTTGATGAAAAGGGCTTTAAGCCCCTGTTCCCAAATTTTTGAAACAAATGTTTCATATGTTCGTCAGAAAATAATTTAGCTAAATTTTCTGTACGTTTTTTCCACTAATTTTCCGGGAAATATTGGGATTTTTTTCAAAATTTTTCCAGTTTCTAAGTTTCAAGCACACTTTTGAGAAAGTTTAATTAAACCTTTTTTTGTCCGATCCAAAGTAACTAAAATTTATTTTCTTCTTTTTTAATTTTTTTACTCCAATTTGCTCGTAGAACCCCTTAATATAATTTTCCTTTGGGGTCCCGAATCAAACAGAATACGTCATTTTTTACTCCCTAGCCCAAATGACTTTTTTCTTTCCTTTTTGCTGTTTGCATTAAAACACTTTTTTTCAAAAGGGCACTTTAAAAAACACTTTTTTTCCCTGGGGTTCATTTTTGTTCAAAAGAGTCTTTTTTTCAGGATTTAAAAAACACAAAATTTACCTAATCTAAACCTTTTTAAGGAAAAATTTAAAATACATGGGGACAATTTAAAACCCCCCACAGTAAAACACAAAATTTTTATTTCCTTTTCATTCAAAACGGAAATTGGGGGACCTAATTTTAAAACACTTTAAAAAAGCTTCCTATAAGTTTTCCTTTTTGTTCTGAATCGTGCGAAAAATAGGGCAAATCAAACACTCCAATTTCTTTAAAACCCCAAAACCCATTTCCCTTTAAAATTCCCGTCAAAAAAAAATTTTTTTTAACCCCACTTTTTAACCAAAATTCAGCTGAACTTAAAGATTTTACCTGAAGGTTTCCCGGTACTCCCGTTTCCTAAAAAAATTTTGTTTTTTTCTGCTGTTTGGAGAAATTTATTTGTTTAAATCCCGTGATTTGGGAAAGGGAGCTTTTTGCTCCGCCCTTTTTCACCCAGCTTCACATAAGCCCTTTAAAATTATTCCGGAAAATTTTCCCCCTTTTCCATTTATCCTCGTTCCTTTTTTGATTTCAAGTTGAAGCAAAACTTTTTGAGGGATTTTAAAAAGTAATTTATAAAAAAACAAAAAAACATCCTGATTTAGTTTTTTTCAGGGCTTTTGAGACTTCAAGATGTTTTTTTTTAAATTGGGCGAAAAATTTTCCCCAAACTTTCAAAATTTTTATAAAGCTGGAGTTTAAAATTTTTCAATTTTGATTTTTAATTAGAAAATCACTTCTTGTATATTCCCCAAAAATTCTTTCAAAAATATGAATTGCCCCAAAGTAATTTTCTCAGAAAGAACGAGACCCCCTTACAAGCACGTTTTGCCCCTCCGTACACTTCTTTCTTTAAAAAATGTGAATTTCTCAAAATTTGACCCCGATTTTTTTTCTTTTGTATTTTGCACTCATACGAGTCCCAAAAAATTTTTAAACCCCTTTTCTTTTTCAAACCCTTTTTATAATAGCCCAAATCAACTTTGGCCCAAAAATTAACCATGTCGCATTTCCCTTTTTTTTTTCTCGTTCATTTTTTAAATTTTCCTGTTTTTTTTCATTTGACTAACAACAATATTTTGCCCTATCATCTGTAGTTTTTAAAAATTTTATGGACTTACCGTTTTTACTTTTTTGTTTTGCATCAACCAAAAATTTTTCCTTCAATTTGTTAAAGAAAAACAATATCCACAAACCTTCACAAAATTGGGGCAACTTCAAACAAGAATTTTAAATTTTTCAAAATTCCCTCATCCTTTTTTTACTAAAATAAAAAACAATCAATTTATTTCCCTTTATTTTTTAAAATTTTTTACGGAAAAATTCATTTCTTTAACACATTTTTCACACGATTTAAAATATTCCTCCCTTTTTCACTAAAAACAATATCACTTTCCAAAATCAACTTGCGCATTTTTAATTTCCGTTTTTAAAGATGTTAAGATATCTAGTCGTCCGCACACCTTTCAGGTACGTGATGTTCGCCATTTTGAATCACTGGATGAACTTCCGACAATTTTTACACTTTTTTGAATTTAATTCCATATTTTAGAACTTATTTATTTTCGATTTTCTATCCGGTTCGCGGGACCATCAATGTAGCAATCTTTACTACGCTGGAATTAAAATAAGTCTTTTACATCCTTTAAACTTTTATTTCTTTTAATTTTCAACATAACAATCCTTTACTTTTTAAACAGAACTAAAACGAACTAACTAAAACAAGATAACATTTCCTTTTATATACCACGTAATGCACGTAAAAATCATGAAAATCATGTACATATAATTAAACATAAACCCACCGGTGACAAACCGGCGGTTACAACAAATACCCGGCGGTCACAACAATTAAGTGCCAAGCCGGCGGATAAAAACAAAATAAACAATAATATTATCGCGTTCTTCGCGACAACATCGCCATAAAACCAGGCTGGCTAATCCCTTGTCGCAGAAGAGTTTTTAAATCACTATTGAATTTAGAAATTAAATCAAAGTTACGATTGTAAAATTTAGTAAAATATTTTCGTAATTTATGATAGCGGTAGCCCTGTTTTAGAAGCTTACTGGTAATAAAAATATTCCGCTCGTTGAAATCCTTTACGTTGCTACAAGCTCTAGCGAATCTAATTAACTGAGAAACATAAACCCCGTAAGATGTTGCATGGGATACGTCTCCATCCAAATGTGGATAATTAACTATACAAAAGTCAAAGTCATCTCTTTTATCATAAATTTTCGTGTGAATAGAATTGTTGTTGATAGTAATATGAAGATCGAAAATGATGTACTAAAATTTCAAGAGTTCGTTTTATTAAGTTGTAGTTCATGCGGATAAATGTCAGACACTATTTGATTAAAATAAGGATTTTCTCAATTAAAAATATCATCAAGGTATCTGGAAGTATTATTAAATGCGACTATAACATCTTGTTGTTTCTCTTCAGAGAGACTCAACATAAAGTCTCTTTCATAGCAGTACAAAAACAAATCGGCGACCAGGGGTGCACAATTAGTACCCATGGGAATTCAACGTTGTCTGCCACTGATATTGCATCTCTTTGGACATTACTAGCCTCGAATCCTGTTGATAATGATGATGATTATTTTGCCAAAAAAGATTCGTCTGTTGTTTGACCAAATATTACTGTTCAGGTTGACGTAGATAATGTTCTTTGGGATCATTGAGTCCAGAACTTTCAAGTGTTAAGAATTGAGTACCGCTCAAGCACTTTTCATTATCTATTATGTACAGACTTTATCAAGCTGATTCTGCAATGTTAATGTAATTTTGTTGTTGCTGTTTTAGCTGCTTCCGAGGGATCCCTTTTTCCCAGATATTCTGACAATGAATATGTGTAATGTGCGACTTATTAACTGTCTCAGGACAAATATAATACAAGAAAAGCACTGATGCAAAGCATCAAAGGGCGTCCAAGCAAGAAATGCAGCAAGTGAAGATGAACTAGTACACATATGATGACAAGATATTCTTATAAACTACCAGAAATGTATACCACTTATGAATGAGCGGACGAAAGACATTGTTCATTATGAACTTTGATTAGCATGCTAGAGATTAGAATATTATACAAATATGGACTTTTTAGCTGTTGAATATGATGTGATATGTACTGAAAAAATTAATATTGACCGAGGCGATTGTTATTTCTTTATGATCGTGGTTATTAATAGCAACGGATATACATGTATGCAATCATTTATAATCCATATGTGTAACGCATGATCAACACGTACCACACATTTGTCCCTTATTATGTACATGTTATCGCTATTAGCGAAGACCCCCTTAAGGTATCTGTTCACACTTTAAGTTAGTAAAAATATGACACTGGTTATATTACCATGTTGATCATGTTGAGCATAATTGTTTATTATACAATAATTGTAATATCTATTAATTTTAATTAAAAAAAAATACAAATTTTATGAATATTGTTTTCTTTTATTCTTTTTGTGTTTTATGTGCTATTTTAATACTGAGTTTTTACTACTCTTTTTTATTAAAATTGTAAAATAAATTTTAAGAATTCAATTGTCATATTGACCGACGATTATAAGTCAAAGCTTAACTGGAAAAAGTCAGTAAATTATGGTTTATCTTTCAATATATAATATTGTTTATTCTTAAACCATGTACATGTACATTGTATTTTTCTTTATCATTTTTTAAATTATCGATCAATTGAATAATTCATAAAATCTAATTTGTAACTTTGAATAATTCCTCGGCATCTTTACTAAACACGGATAACAAATTGAATAATTAAATAAAATGTTTCAAAGTTGATAATGTCATTTTAATACCATAAAAAATGTACCTTTTTCTCAATTATTGTACATATCACGAATTTATATTACATATAAATCCGTGTACATATTTATTGTTTTTATCTCATATAGATAAAATGAAACATGCTATTGTTGTTTTTTTTCTAATTGTAACGATATCAAACATCTACTCCAAAACCGGGAGAGACCGGACAATAAACGTGTGGTACTATTCGCCGGTCACTAGTAAATCCTGGTCAAAATAGACCGGGAGAGACCGGCATTTACCGATAGGAGTGATAAAAAGATATATCTATAAATAGGTTTTTGGAATATTTAGGTCATCAACTGATCATTCTAGGATACATGTACAACAATAACATACCATGATAACCGACTGTGTACTACAAAATGATAAATAAAAAACCCCGAAGAGCGCGATTTATTGACGGAAAAGGTTATTTCATTTGTAAATGTTTGCATTGCGAAAATTCATTGTAACATATCGCGACATTTCATTCTTATTTAATAATCAAGCACCCTCATACCGATCGGAATTTTCAACTTTTATTATGACCGACTAAAAGGCTCGAGAAGTTGCTGTCGCCCTTTCACAAAATCTGATCTCATTCCATAAGAGCGCCGCGCTTCGGCGCGGACGCCAATTATCTATATCTTCGGAGAAGATATGCAATTCGACCATTACTTAAAAATGTGCTAGTCTTTTTAAACCTAGATTCCGATAACAACTAAACTTTTTGGGAATGACATAAATAAAGAGGTAAAGACATGTGAAAAGAACATTGTCCTTAGGCCAACACAGTCCCTTATTCGGATTGTATGGGAGCAAAATTAAAGACACAGTTCGTTTTCTAGGATAAGCTACACATCTAGGTACACATTGAGGGCTCAGCCTTAACAAGCAAAAGGTCAGTATAATAGGATTATGTCAAGATTCAGACCTTTTAGGTGATCAGTGCCAACTGCAACTGCAACAGCTACAGCCACAAACGACCAAGCTTGAATACAGTTTGTTCAGTTGGAAAAATAAATTATTATATTATATTTTAATTATAACTGGCTATAAAATTGAAACTTTTCAAAATGAAATACCTAAAGAAATTCCTTTGAAGGTGAAAAATGACAAAGTTGATAAAGGTTCTGTTTTTGCAATTTTCTCACCAGTTTATCTCTACTTTATTGTTGTGTATACGTTAGTTGGTATTTTTAGTTTCTTCTATTTGGCCTTTTCTAACTTGGGTCCAGCATTTCTACTTGAATACTGTATAATCAACATTAGGATATGTTGCCTGCTTTTTAAATTGTCTTTTGACGTCTTGTCTGTGATATGCAGGTTTCATAACCTCAGGTCACCTTTCAAATTCCATTTTATTTAGTTCCGCCCATTGTTTCTTTCGTTTAGGACACACGTATTCTTTTATTTGGGGAACATACGCCATACTTACTTTACAAAGGTTAATATGTCTGATTTCCTATACATGAACAAACATATTAAAAATATTTAAAGTCCCATTGTAGGTGAAACTTATAGGAATTTTCATATTTACATTTCGGGCTTTCCATCGCGTCATATTTGTTAACAAAATTTTAAAAGCCAGTCTATGTTTGCTTAAGGAAGCAAGATAATTGTTGCAATTACTACATCGACTCATTGAATATGAGTCAAGATCAGGTTATCTATTTTAAAAAAATAGATCACGTTAGTTCAGATCATTTTAGAATCATTTAGTTTTTGTTGTCAATCAGGCAAGTCTTTCTATGATATCCTTGGTGTTGGTGTTCATGCCATGGCTCATTTATTCTCATGTATATTAAGTATTTGGTTTAAATGTCCATGTATATAATTATATTCCATTCCGAAATAAATCTATCTATCTTTGTCCACAGTAAGATATAATTAATCTCAATGTGTGTCCAAGAAATAATCAGACTGAGCGGGTTTATAATTTTTAAAAGTCCTAAATGTTGTAAGATTCGAGACCGCGAAGTTTAATGTTTTTTCCAATTCATATTTTCAATGTTATTGAAATTATGATTGCTTTTATGTTGTCCGTTTTGTTTTATGTACTTTGCACATATTTTTGTAAAGTATTTACCCTTTTTTAATAAATAATACTTAAAATTCATTCAGATGTCATTTCAATGCGGAAAACACAATGCAAATAGAGACAAAACTGTGTTTTTTTAAGTTGCTTCATATGAACCGTGTAAACAATTTTTCAATAACTGGTCCATTTCCATTAAAACATACTGCAAAAATAAAGAAAAAGTAGCTCTTAAACAATGGCAATAGTAGGGATCGAACCACAGACCTTGCATCTATTAGGTTATCACTTAACCGGCTGTGCTATTGCGGAGGTGATCACGGCCTTGACATGAAGCATGATGTAATGATGATAACCATACTGCTATTGATACTACTTTTTCAAATGTAAATATAAGTTGAAATATTAATCATTCCTGTGTAAATATAAGTATTGAAGAAAGATATCTGCAAGGTTTGACGGGGAAATGTTTCAACTACAATATCCTTTAAACCAAGATGGGGACAAACAATATATTGTTTTTATTTTAGCAAATCTCCAAAACTAAAATATATTCCATTTCGGATCCTATTACAGAATTAAACAGAAAAGTATTTATTTCGCTTCGAACTTGGGCACATCTCCACAAGTATGAGCTTTACTTATTACGCCACAAAACACATAATAATTCCGTCAACAAAATTTCTAATAATATTTTGAGAAAATAACATTTAATATCATTATAAACATTATGCATTGTCATTTAGTAATTCATTTAAAGCAACTATGTTACTTTTAGGACTCTTGCGACTTTCTGGTGTAATAAAATCCTGCAAAGTTAGGCTCATATTCATTTTACCCAATAAAACAAGAAAGGAACGCAATTCAAATCCTAACTATGATTTACTTGAGAATGTCAATTATGGGTAATACATAAAGAAATTAATAAAAGATTTTACAACATTTTTTTCCTTGGAATCACTATTGCGACCATTTAATCTAAACAAATGCAGTTGTATACAATAATACAAACGTCATTTTTGTTAACCCTTTACCTCGTATATACGCGAAACAACGCACCTCCGATCCCCCTCTCTTTAAGGCCTCAAATAGTGAAAAAATATCCTGTTTTGACCCCAAACACATGTTTCGTTTGAGAAATGTTGTTAAAAAGTGACCACTTTTTCGGTGTCCCCTCCAACCAAAAGATACATCAGGGGTATCGCCAGGAAACTTTTGGACCTGTGAGAGGTTAAAAATGACCCCAGATCGATCATAAGGTAAAGTGTAATATACACTGAAAATGATTTGACTCTATCTCAACCCATTGAGAAGTTGCAGCACTTTGAAATCAATTTTGAAGGGAAAACCAATGCAAAATAGTGATTTTTGGCATCTTTGAGATGTCACCTCGTTGCCATGGTAACAGGAAATTTAAGCCTGAGCACGTTGTTACAAAGGCAATGCTCCAGTCAAGATTTGTGCCAAATTTGATTAGTTTTGAAGCAGTTTATGTGGTTTTATAGCAATTTGAACTTGTAACGGGAGTTTTTCAATGAAAACAATCATTTTTCAGAAAATGCTAATGAAGTAATGGGTTAAGAAAACATACCAAAAGCGATTTGTAAGTAAATGGAGTGACACAGTCATAAGCATGCTTTGGTTTTACATTTTTCATTTTTGCAGATATTTACAATAAATGATTAAGTTTTTTTTTTATTTCCTTAGGATACTGATAAAACAGTTATGAAATTCTGTTTATGTATTTCTTTTTGCAAAGGATAAACAATCACCATTGACAAAAGTGTTCCCATTATTTTGTATTTACAAAAGCTTTGATACTATCATCCATGGCCTGCCACCAAGGAGCGGTATGCCCGGGTGATTTGGTGCCCGTGAAGATAGAAGTGAAACATTGATCTCTGTATGTGACGATATTTTTCTCCTTATCATGCTCCCAGGTATGGAATATTTCTCTTGCCTTTGTAGCATCCGGGAAATAACCTACGCCTTTGCTCAAATCAGCAATAAACTCTGTTTGGAAATCAATGTCATCGTGACAATTTTTCAACTCAGACCTCTTCTGACACCACTTGTGTGCGTTTGCTTTCATTTCACTAGGTGATTTAGGCTCAATCTTTCCGAGAATATATCTGAAAAGAAAAAGCGTTTATTTTATTAGGCTTACAGTTTTCTTTGTAAAAAGTAGCTTTTCACAAGAAAAATTGTTACGAATGTATTATGAATTATAATGAATTATGACATGCTATATCAGACAGTGACTTATGTTGGTCTTAGTATAATATCTGGTGTGTTTTATTAAAAAACTCGTGTTAGGTCGAGAAATGCTAGCACATGTGTGAGAGGTCACAAATACCACCACAGGACACAATAACTCATATAATTTCCAGTCTAATAAGCATGCTCAGCAGCTTATTCGCAATATACGAACTACACTTCGTGTCTAGCTAGACGTCATTTCACCTTGTAAATTTGTACGCCATTGTAAGAAAACAGTAATGGATGAAATGATATAAATGCCCATGAACAATAATGTACTGAGGTAAACAACTTAAAATATGCTAAAAGTAATTAAGTAGACAATGCAAGAAAACTATTTGACATGTGTTTGCATCGGATCGGCGTATCTGTCATTCGGATACCCGCCCATGGGCGTATACTCGGGACGGATACAGGGTATTTCGATCAGAACCGTAACATTACTCTCTTATAAAAAATATCATATCTTTTCAAAAGAGTATTTGTAATAATCAACGTACACGATTGAATATTCGATAACATACATGTTTGTATTCAGCAAAACTTAAGAATGAAATAAAAGACAATAACAAAGAAAGAACGCGTTTGTAAATCATAAATCATTATCTGTGTGTATATAGCTTCCTGCTTACTTGCAAACCCATAAAGCTTGAACATCAAACATTGTAAATGTGTAGTACTGGTCCTGTATTCCCATGTAAAATAATTTGTTATCTCCGCCTAGCAAATAGACCGACCCCTTATACAGATTGTCCGGAAACAGGGATAGTGACGATTGCAGACAAAGTTTGCCATCCATAAATGGAAACGAGTATTTGTAACCTGTGCAAAGGATGACAGCGTCTATTTCTGCGCTTGAGCCATCTTTAAAGTGTGCCGTTTTTTCTTCGAATTTCTGGACCAATGGTCTTTCTTCAATCCCTTTCGGCCAGTTAAAGCCCATCGGTTTTGTTCTCCATGTGCATACGACACTTTTTGCTCCGAATTTCAAACACTGAAGCGCCAAATCTTCTGCCGAATAGCTGGCACCAACAATCAATAAACGCTGGCCTTTGAATTCTTTAGCGTCACGAAAATTATGTGCATGCTGTACTCTCCCTTCGAATTCGTCAAGTCCGGGAAAATCCGGGACATTAGGAACATTGAAAATCCCTGTCGCAACAATGACATAATCAAATGTTTCTTTTGATGATTGGTAAGTTTCAAGATCTGTGGTCTCTACCCTGAACTTTTTGTCCATTTCGTTATA
This sequence comes from Ruditapes philippinarum, assembly GCF_026571515.1. NCBI lineage: Eukaryota > Metazoa > Mollusca > Bivalvia > Venerida > Veneridae > Ruditapes > Ruditapes philippinarum. Next base: position 36,564 of record NW_026863171.1, on the reverse strand, counting down.
CTCAACATGCCGCACTACTGTGCTGAATCTTATGTATGGTTTCAGATCCACATTGCTTGTCCAGCGGCCTAGAATTAAATACATATACATATTAGCAAGTGACAGGTAAGTACGAGTATTTTAAACTGTGCGCTATTATCATGCATCACTCATTTGAAAAAGTTCCAACCCGTTTATATAAATATAAAGCTGAAATAATAAAGTATAGCATAAAATAACAGCTTAATACCCTCAAGATAATCCTTTAGAACAAGTCTAGGAGGAAATGAGGGAATGGCCTTCCCAAAATGTTTCTCAAACGTATAATCTGGAAATTCTAGACATTCTTTTGGACCATTTGACCACAGGTGTTTGTACATACCGGCATGACATGGTTCACCGTAACCATCGGTACCTGAAATAAATAGTAATAATATAATAGTTATAAGTTCGCTAGTATGTCAGTTCAGTCAACAAACAACTGGACGTGATAATGTTACAAAAGGACTCAATAACAATATTTGCTTGAGGGGTGTAATGGTAAAAATGCGATTTTTAGTGATTCAGAGGATTATTGATTTTCAAGATTAGGATGTTTCTATTGTAACCCGAAGTCAGATATTTACGTGCCGTTACATATTTGCCAAGGCAATTGCCATGCATGACTTCTGAGAATACAACAAATATAAAGTATGTTTATCCTAAAATTATTCAATACTTATTTTATACTCGTACATCTGTTATGTTAATATTTTTAAAATTAAACAGCTTGAGTTTTATGCGCAATTCCGGTGAGAACGCATTTTGTTGTGGAACTTTACAAGATAATAAAGAAACTGCACTTACAAATACGCACACTATTTAAACGTTTGTAGTCGTCTGCCCTTCCGCCCGCATGACGTCACTCACCAAATTAAATAACCCTTTTTTTTCTTTGGAAGACCTGATTAAGATATAATTAACAAAATTACCTGTCCTCCATGTATAGTTCCACAGGCCGCCCCAATTTTTCTGTTTTTCGTAGCAGACAACTTCAACATCATTGTCACTCTTCAGCTTTGCAAAGTTAAACAAAGCCGCCATTCCACATGGCCCTGCTCCAATCACACATACCTTCTTCTTGTTTGCCATATTCAATTAAAATGACACTTAAAAGGAAAGGAAAGATATAAGTTATATGTATAGTTTTTGATACATTCATTTCTAGTGTAATACTGCTTAAAATGTGCTCAAATTTTTAGAATACGAATTTCATGTTTTGTCGCCTACAGATTCCATTTACATTTGACATTCATTACGTTATATTGGAATACAATTGCAGGGACTTCAACTCCTCACGACATACTATGGAGGACATTTTACGCCAAAAATACATCATGCTTGGTGCCATCCTAACTTTATACTTTCTAAATCTTCCTTGTTGACATCCGAACTTTTTACATTCTTTAAAGGTCGTTCAACACGACGTTACTGTTGTGTTTTTGGTATTATTTAGTTTCAACTATTTGGCTTTTTCGATTTGGGTGGTTCCACTATTTCCACTTGAATAATGTTGAATCACCCATAGGAAATGTTGCCTGCCTTTTAACTTTTGACGTCAAATCTGTGATATGCAGGCTTCTGATCCCCTTTCAAAATTCCATTTTGTTTAGTTCCGCCGATTGTTTTCTCGTGTAGATCACACACTTTCTATTACTTGGGACCATACACGGCTTTTATTTGAATGGCACAGTAGAGTCACATTGAAGATTCCATAAAAACCGCCGTATGCACACATCTGCGGATGTTTATGAATTCAAAAGTTTGCCATATCATGTTTAAATGATGAATTCTGCTTAAGCCGGTGCTAGTGGGCGTGGACGGTAGTTTGGACTTGACAGTACCGTCTATGAACAGGCTCTATCAAACCTTTTCAATTTTTGCCGTTTTGGACTTTCTTTAGAGATTTTTATTTTTTATTATACTAGTGATAACTTTTAACTCTAAACAACATGCAAAAATCTTACGAATAGTTTTGTTTCTTAATCATTAAAGTTTGCATACACCTGCCAAAATGTAGATGCTAAATTACATCTTTAACTAGTAAAAAAAATACAACTTCCTTTGATATACCTTTCAATTCCAAAAATTGTAGACAAAAAACCCTCTGTTTTTTTTCTTTTCAGATATTTCCTTTATTTATTTCATTTCGTCATTGCCTACTTCTTTAACGTTTTCTACTACATTTATCTTCCATAGTGCTAAATTCTATCTTACGTAAGTTTTCACGGAAACGTTAAAAGGCCTCCAAAAAGTGAGATAATGAATTAAAGCACGATAAGTTGGATAAATCTTTGTAAGTAGGTTAGAAAATTAGACCAATCGTCCAAATTGATATAAGGGGCGTGTTTGCTCATGATTTATCGTAATATTATCCGTCATTTTCCGCCCATACCCGTGAAGTAATTGAACACGGTGCTTTCCCTTTGATGCAAGGACCTAAAGATTGAAATAACCAATAATTACCCCAAATATGTCAAACTAAATCATCCAATACCGTAAAAACTTTCCTCTCCACAGTGTTTAAAATGATTGCTGGCGGCATCTATTTTACGCACCAATCGCACGCAAAATAACGCCACCTATATAATATTTCAGCATCGTGTCCTAGGCACAATAATGTAACTTTTCTAATCTATCATTTCTAGTTTGTTTCTTTCCATTTAAATTGCATAAATTTAAAGATTTGAAATTTTGGCTTTTAAAATTTATAACGAGTAAGGCTTAACATATAACATTTCATTTATTATTTATGTTTCAAAAGATTATATATGCAATGTTGCAAGCAAGCATGCATTCTATCTTTGTAAAATCTAAGTTTAATAACTGAAAAGCAAAGAAAACATAGTTAACATAAAATAAAGTGACATAACGTATCATATACATACTATGTATAAGTCTCTAGATGAAAGTTATCATCAAAGAGTTTGCACTTTGTAACCAGTAAGTCAGGATGCCATAGAGCATGATAAATTTTGGCATGACATAACAAAGTTAAATAATCAAAAAGAAAAAAAAAACTTGAAACAAAAAACAATAGTCGTAGGCTTTTTGAATGTTTAGAGTTAAAAAAATATCACTAGTAAAGTTGCAATAAGTAAAAAGTAAGGATGAAAACAAGGAAGTTATATTTGGAAATTATGAAGTTAGGATGGCACCAAGCATGGTGTATTTTTGGCGTAATATGTCCTCCATAACATAACAACAGTCCTAAATGTATCGACTTATCGCACAGTAACGGTAGAAATATGCATATTACGCTAACACTGTTCTTATGGCCAATGATATAAATGAGCAACAAAACAAAAATGTCGATAACTTAATTTTGCACCTGCAATGTTTTCAACGAAAGGACGTCTATATAAAATTCATTTAAGTTAACGCATGAGTAAAACTCAAATTGTCTAGTATCAAATACATTGTAAACACACTATTACCGTTAAAGCTACTATCCCATACATTGTAGTTCGGGAGTTTTTTTTAAGGTGATTCCGCTTTGTCAGCCATGTTTGTTTTCACAAAGTCTGTCCAAAGTGAAAGTAGGCCAAAATTCATATAACAACAAAGCTCACATTGTTATATGATGAGCCATTTGCAAGTACACTTCCAGTTCTATATTTTAAAGACTATTTTAAACAAAAATAAAAATGATAACAATAAGAATATTTACCTTGAATGTGCCACATTTCTGAAGACCAAAAACATTTTGTTGCAAAGTTTTATGCACATTTCATGAATGGCAAAATCCTTTTTAAAGTCTGTTTTAGTGCCTACAAAAGCTATTTTTTGCAGCAAATACAAAAATCTTTCAAAACTTAACTCCAAACAAATCCGTATCTCATGTCCTTCTAAGCACATGGCCTCCATTATTTTTTGTAAAAAAGTAGTGCAAGAAAACAATCATCATTTATAGCCTTATGAATTACAATTAAATTGAAATCACAATCAAACTTTAAAATCTAACCTTTTTTATGTGTAACAGTGAAGTGTGTCTGTGTGTCATGTACACAAGTAATAGGTAAATGATGTTTATTTTCATGGTACTACTTTTTTACACATGTCATGGTGGCCATGTTTTTTCAAGGTCAGATAAACTACTTTCCTAAGATTTATGTGTTTTAAAGTTTTTTGTATTTTATGCAAAAAATAGCTTTTGTAGGCACTAAAACAGACTTTAAAAAGGATTTTGCCATTCATGAAATGTGCATAAAACTTTGCAACAGAATGTTTTTGGTCTTCAGAAATTTAGCCCATTCAAGGTAAATTTTCTTATTGTTTTCATTTTTATTTTTAATTAAAATAGTCTTTAAAACATAGAACTGGAAATGTACTTGCAAATGGCTCATCATATAACAATGTGAGCTTTGTTGTTATATGAATTTGGCCTACTTTCACTTTGGACAGACTTTGTGAAAACAAACATGGCTGACAAAGCGGAATCACCTTAAATAAAATGTCATCAAAAGATATAATTTCATAGCAGGCTCGTACATTTATATGGGACGAGATGATTAATTCACATCTTGTCTGATGAAAAAAAATGTAAGTAAAGTTTTTCATTTTTTTATGTTGAAATTCTAAACCATTGCAGCGTTTTATTTTGTATTTATTGACTATAAACACACCCGTAAAACTGTTTGCACGTAGATACGTTGGTTGCGGGTGGAACACTTGTGTGCTTGCTTACTTTTTATCCTACAATCGATTGATGCACAATAGATCTATACAATAAAAGATTGTCTATAAGAGAAGCCAAATAAAAGAGAAACATAATTATCTCGGTCTGTGGTGAAATTTAATCTTTTGATGACATCTTATTTCAAAAACGCCCAAACTACAATCTATGGGATTGTAGCTTTAATATCCAGCTACGACCATATCATGAATATCATTTTAAGTTTGATTTAAAGATATCTACATATGAAGTAGATCTTTAAACTATAACTAAATCATTAATGCATAATCACAGTATATAAACAAAATCACTGTAGCCTGTCTTGTGAGCCTATATAATTCAATGTGTACCCTGACTTGCGAGTAAAAGTACATGTTACTTCATATCACTGTACTTACTTGGGAGCCTTGTACCTTACTTGCGATAACAGGAGGTAGACTTGTTTATTAGTGAATGCAGACTGTAAAAACACACACGTCATGCATACAAAACTGTGTGACAAGCAAGCGAACCGATTCATTCTCAAGGTCAAATAAAGTACACAAAGTTAAACAGACGGATAGCTAACTAGTATAACAAAACAAACACAGCTTCATTTATTTAATTTTTTGTGAATTTCAACGACACGCTGTAATGAAATTTTCATAATATTAAAATTGCATTTGGTCAATTAATAATTTAAGAGAACTTACAAAGGTTTTAATTAACAATTATGTATAAAAAATAGAGAAAATAAGAATCCCTAAAGAAAGCCCAACACGGCAAAATTGAAAATGTTGCAGGTTTGATTGGGCCTGTTCATGGACGATATTGTCAAGTCCAAACTACCGTCCACGCCCCTAGCACAGGCTTAAGCAGAATTTAACAATTTAGTATTTAATATGTGTTCATATGGCGTTTACCATGGAACCTTTAATGTGACACGTAAGTGCCATTCCATGAAAAAGCGGCATATGGTCCCCAAGTAAAAAAGTGTTTGTGCCTAAACGAGAAAACAATGGACAGAACTAAATAAAATGAAATTTTAAAAGGGGATCAGAGGTTATGAAACCTGCATATCACAGATCAGACGTCAAAAGACAAATTTAAAAAGCAGGCCACATATCCTAAGGGTGATTCAACAGTATTCAATTGAGGAATACTGGAACCACCCAAAAAAATGGCCGAAAAGAAAGAACTAAATTACCACAAGCTCAACACTAATGTCGTGCTGAACGATCTTTAAGAATCGGAAATATAACATCTCTGATTGAATGTACGGGGCGACCTATTACAGCCTCAACACGGCACAAACAACGCTCATGTGGCTATTAAATAGGGAAAATAAGAATCTCTAAAGAAAGCCCAACACGGCAAAAGTGAAAATGTTGCAGGCTCGGTTTGATTGAGCCTGTTCATGGACGGTACTGTCAAGTAAAAATAAATTATGGTACAACTTTGACAGATTATTATACAAAGCGGTGCTGTAAATGCCCTAACAAATGTTTTTGGGTTTATTTTGAAATATTGTTTGAAACCTTATATATGCATTTCTTATGCAAAAGAAGTAAAATGATACGGAACACTCAAAAGCGGTAATGGACACTGGATGTTGAAATCGTCTGCTTTGAAAGGAACGAAACGATATTTGCTACTGACATCTTTACAACATTAGTGCACTTATTTATAAATTACAGCAAGTAAACAAGTCAGTACGAAAGAAACGGTAAAATATTTCAAGGTCATTTATGTTGCACTTATTACTTAAATGGGATTCTCAAGGTTTTAAATGTTGCGCATGAACTGGGATGGGAAGGGTTACGTGTTAGCAGCAATAAACAAGTTTTGCAACATTTTCTTCAAACAAAATTTTGGCAAAAATTCGTAGGAATGATAAAACTCCGCATGCAATTTTGACATGCAACAAAATGTTTGAACAATGGTACAAACATGTTAAGATGACATTTGTTTATTGCTATTTCTTTACAACGTCTTCTGAATTAAATAGAGATCTGCAATATTTTGTTGCAAAACGTGTTGCGATAACATCATTTAGTAGCGTGTTTTACAACAAAAGTACTTTGACTTTATTGCACTAGCATATTATAATCTATATATAGTGTTTTTCTTGTGGTAAACGCTAAACTGCCAGATTTGCAACAAAAACAGCTTTGCGATACAATAATAAAATAAACCCGGGAATGATACAATTTTGGTATGAAGAAACACCTTTACAGAGTTGCACTGAATGATCAAATGGTAAAAATCTTCTTACACACAATTGGGAATGTAGTATGTTTGTCATGAACTTATCTTCGATTTCTTAACACTTTATTGAACAACAACTCGTGTTTTTGCTCATCAAGTTATTGAAATAATCATATAAATTTAACAAGTGTAGCAAGAGCATATTAAGTTTCTCTATAACTTGAAACATCGGTATTATTCGCACTTATTGTAAATATCCTGTATATAACTATGAGCTTAAAATGAGTCTATAGCATACCAGCTAAAGTATATATTTTACACTAAAAAAGTATATTTTACACTGGCTATTATGGAGACTCATTTTAACATTGTAACAACATACATTGGAACCTGGCAGAGTCAAGTTGAAAGGAAGGCAGATTTTTGTCATTGCAAGGAAGATGCCAATGTCTTGATTTCTCGATTCTTCTAGCACTTAAGTTCCAAAATTAATGTAAGATAAGTAAAGAAAACAAAAAGCTTTCTACAAAGTAATTTAGAAATGATTCATTGAATTGGAACCATAATTAAAGTTACGAAAAAAGCAATTTTCAATTTTTAACTTTGATTATAAGAAGAAGTAACTTTCTGAAAACCCAAGTATATTACTTGCTCTATGTATACAAATGTTCTATCGATTTCATTTACCCTGTATGGTACCCCTCTAATGATTAACTTTTAGAAAAACAATATATTATTACACTATATTTTTAAATACTTATCAAAACTAAGATAAACTGATGGTCAGTCTATCATTTGTAGGTCAATGTTAACATGCAAATAACTTAGCTTCTAACTCACGCTAATCAAGTTGCTTAGAACATGGGGCTTTAATATATGACATAACTAAACACGTATCTAAAGTAAAACAAAAGGGTATACAGGTATGCATAAATATTTGAATATGCTTGCGTAGATATGCAGCTAATTTAACAAATAAAAAGAGAAAAAAACTTACCTGCGTATAACATATATCACCCCTACGAAAAGTATACAGTATGCTTACTGCTTTAATAGAGTGTCAGTGAAGCATGACTTTAAATACACAGATGAATAGCCATTTGATGTCCAAAATATAAGTTAAAAATCACGGCGGGTAGTCGATCAAAAAACTTTTTCTATGATACAGACATACTACTTTAACTTATGGCGCCTGATTTGTGCCATTATGTGTTTTCGCCTCGCGACCCCGCCAAAATTAACAAGTTAAAATGCCGTGGGTGCGGGGCGAAACAAGCTAATTAGCGTGTCACGGAGCTTAATTAGTGGGGGCGCGGAGCAAGGATTAATGAATGCATAAAACAGCGGGTGAGCGGAGCGAAAGCACGCTAAATAGCGTATCACGGAGCGAAAAGTCGATCTTTATATGAATAATTTGGCGGGGTACGAAAAATAATAAATATTTCGTTTCGCGGCCCCGCCGTATTACAATTAAATATCGACTTTTCTCCCCGCGCCCCCACACCACTGTCATTTTAGCTTGTTAATTTTCGACTTTTCGCTTTGTGGGGAACACGGATGCCTCAAATCTGATATATGGTATATCAAATCCGTGAAGATAGTTCAGTGAAACACTGATTAGTCGCCGGTAGAAACCGGCGATTATATTTGTAACAGTTTAATATTATACCTATGGTAGGAGAAGCCCTTAAAATCTGAAAATGAAAACATATCAATCATTGTACAATTAAAGACCACAATTACTTTTCAGTAATCTCAAAAATTCAAACATATGATAACTTTGCTCAGTGAAATGAAATATACACATATTGACATCTTAAAAAGCAACATTACAATTTTCATAAAATGAATCAATAACGTATCCCCAAGGATCAGTCATTGAATATTAGGGTTACTTTTACTTTTTTCTATGTGTCAAGCATTGCTATTTTATAATATATAAATCATGAATGATATTTGAAATGACACTTTAAAATTATCTGGTTGTTTATATCTTATGAGACCTATTATATTACATTATTTTATCTAATTATAAACAAATTCTCCCTGGTCTTTCGTAAGAATCACGTGACTACATGTTTATATATGTTGTATATCGTTATAAAATCTATTAATAGTAACAGATTGCTGATAAGACATGTGGTTGGCAAAAGGTATGCATGGTTACTGATAAGATGCAAATCATTGTAATTTTGTACAGATAATTACATAAGTTATTTTTCATTAATCAGTTTCATACTTTATATCATTATCGTCACATATAGAGACAAGTAGAAATTTTGATGCTAAAGCATCAAGTCGCCTGATAGAAAAATGATTGTGTTATCATAAATATAAGAAACTATAAGTTTAATGGTTCAAGTATAAAAATAATAGGAACAATGAGTTGAGTAATGTTTGCCACTGAGGCTGATAAGGCAAGTGCTATGCTGGTAATTCTTCTTGTAATTGTACTTTATACATATACTGTTGTACCATACATTGAAATTCGTATAGGTTACTAGTTCAGATTCAGATAATTACCGACAAATAATTACCGATCATCGAATACTAGTATTTGCAAAGTGACTATGAAAATATATATGTTTTAATTATTTCGTGAAACAGTGCAATTTTACTGTAAAAGTGTTGTACATAATTATTATGTGCTATCGAAAAAACATGTATTCCAATCATTACATACGATATATAAAATAAACGTTTAATTGCCTTTCAGTGCGATAAACTATCAATGTATCTAATACGATTCCGGACCCCTAACGTCATACCGTTTTGTAAACCTGCGTGACTGAAACCGACGGAATATACCGAAATCAACGATTACCATCATATATTTCAATACTGTGCCTCTAAAGCATAAAATTATTTTGGGATGTTCAAACTAAACTAAACTATTGAACTTTCTTGTCGAAAGTTTGACAGAACGGGCCAAGTTTAACCCTTTACCAAGAAGAAAGGAAAAGGTTTTGAAAATTTATTTTTAATGTGTAAATATTTTTCTCCTTATCATGCTCCCAGGTATGGAACATTTCTCTTGCCTTTGTAGCATCCGGGTAATAACCTACGTCTTTACTCAAATCAGCAATAAACTCTGTCTGGAAATCAATGTCATCGTGACAATTTTTCAACTCGGAACGCTTCTGGCACCACTTGTGTGCGTTTGATTTCATTTCACTGAGAGGGAAACTTACTGATAATATATATGAAAAGAAAAAGATCCAGATGTTTATTGTAAAACGTATCAAGTTTTTTTTATTTATAAAAATGATCTAATATGAAGTAATATGACAGTATTTGTAGTTATGATGGTGTCAATATAATGTCTGAAGATAGATCGAGTACTTCAATGCAAGGTTAAAAATGCTATATAAGAAAATAAAGCATACAATTTGCTTTATTGAGTTTATTCACATAATATTATAAATTAGTAATTTCATTTCATGAAGAACGGAATTGTCTCTTCATTCAAAATACTTTTTATCCAATCAAAGTTATAACAGTAATATTCAATACGTTGGAAAAAGCGATAACATATGTGCTGAAATTAAGGAAAACTTAATAAATGAAGTAAAAGACAATAATAAAGTAAGAATGTAACTGTAAGACATCAGACGAAATCAAATACATGTATCATGAATGAGTTTCTGTGTATATATTTAAAGCTGCCAAACATCGAAATGTGAAGTAATTTGTTGTTCCCGCCTAGCAAATATACTGGCGATCACTAATAAACATTGTCCGGAAAGAGGAAATTGACGATTGCAGATGAAGTTTGTCTTCCGTAAACGGAAACGAGTACTTGTAACCTGAACAGAGTAAGACGAATTTCTAGAAAAATGTTCTTTCTCCAATCCCTTTCGGCCAGTCAAAACAATCGGTTTTGTTCTTCATTTTCATATGTCATTTTCTTTTGCTCCGGATTTCAAATACTGAAGCTACAAATCTTCTACCGAATTGCTGGCACCAATAAGCAATAAACACTGGCCTTTAAATTATGTAGCGTTCCGAAAATCATGTGCATGCTGTATTCTCCCTTCGAATTCGTCAAGTCCGGAAACATCCGGGACATTAGGAACATTCAATATTCATATGGCAACAATGACATAATCAAATGTTTCTTTTGTGGATTGGTCAGTTTCGAATTTCGGGATTTATACAATGAGCATTCGTTGTGCTCAACATGCCGCACTTCTAAGCTGAATCTGATGTTCGACCTCAAAATCTTTTGTCCGACAACACAGAAATAATATATAATTTATTGGCTCTTAACAGCTACTTATTCCTAATTATACGCTATTATGCATCAGTTATTTGTAACTACTTGTAAGTATTTGTAACCTACATTGTAACTACTAAACTGCGCACATAGATACGAGGAGTCATTTTTTTCTCCTTTGTTGCCGTCTGCCAGCCATGCTGCCATTACTCGCCAAGTAAGATAAGGTTTCTGTTTGTCGTAGCAGACGACGTCAACGTCATTATCACTCTTCAACTTTGCAAAGTTCACATTTCACATATGAAAGCAAGCACCATATCCAAAGGGTGTTTCAACATTATTCAAGTAGGAATATTGGAACCACACAACTAGAAAATGACAAATAGATAAAACTAAAAAAAATACCACAAACACAACAATAATGTCGTGCTCAACAAAGAAACACCTATACTCGTATATGTGAATATATGAAATACTTTAACATTGAATTTTTTGTGTATTTGAGTTAATTTATTATAATCACCGATTTCACATATGTGCGCGTCCTCCAGAAGAGTATTAGTAATTTTAGTTTTTGGGGCTACGATCTCACATACCCTTTTCTTGTTTGCCATATTCACTTAATTTGACATTTAATGTATATGTAGCTCTATTTTTTCTTACATATTATTTTTATACTAGTAAAATGAAAATGGCATTCATTTCTAGGGTAGTATCGCTTTATGTTTGGCATCAAAAATCCAACAACTTATGACATAAAAATTTCATGTTTTGTCGCCTCACGTCTACAGGTTGTATGCATGAATTTGACACTAATCGCACGCATGTGTTGGAATGTAATAGGGACTTGGACTTTTTAACGAGGAAGCTAATGGAATACCATTGACTTAATGATTATGCTTGACATAATGGACGGTAAATGTAGAAAATCAGCATAAGACATAATTTTATTGAAGCAAAAAAAATAATATCATGACATGTAACTTAATTTTGCGTCTGCAACTTTTTTAATAAAATGACATCTATCTACTTATTAATTTTTCTGCCTGTAAAATATTAATTTGAAGTTAAAGTTGGACTTGCAAAATCAAATAGCACAGTATTAAATACTTTAACATTGAATTTTTTGTGTATTTGAGTTAATTCATACTTATCACCGGTTTCACATATGTGTGCGTCCTCCAGAATAGTATTAGTAATTTTAGTTTTTGGGGCATATTGCAATGTACAGATAGAGAAAGATGCCCCAGTTCCAGAAGTTTCTCCTGGTTCTTTAACGTGCCAATTGTTTAAGCACTCATACACGAGACCTTGATTCTCGCTAAAAGACTGTTAAGTAAGTTTAGTTGGTCGGCCCGAGAATTTAACCCACAACATCGAGAGCAAAGTCTCGCGCTCGAACCGAATGAGCTATGCGGACTTGTTTAACATTGATAAAAAAAAACATTACCGTTTACATCCCTCCACTGAACAATGTCATTATCAGTAAGTTATTAGGATATATAAATATGAGGTAGATCTTTAGGGTGATCAAATATCCTACATGATACCTAACCACGGTAAAGCAAACTTAATGCATACTTAGTGAATTCAGACTGTTAATCAATGCGGAATTATACATGCATAAAAACTGCAGTCAGACGACGAAAAAAAGACATGCCAGCAAACCGAGAAATATAAGGAGGTTCTCAGGGTCAAATACTCAAAAAATAAAATCCATGAACAGACTCAATCAAACCGATCAATCAAATCCCTGCAATTTTTCAATTTCATTATTTGGGAATTCTTATTTTCTCTATTCTATCACCACATCAGCCTTGTTTGTTCCGTTCGTGGGCTGTAAAAATCGCCCGGTACATTCAATCAGAGATGTTATATTTCCGATCCTTCAAGATCGTCCAGCACGACATTATTGTTGTGATTGCGGTATTTTTAGTTTTATCTATTTGTCATTTTCTAGTTGGGTGGTTCCAATATTCCTATTTATAATTTGGTGTTGTTTTACCATAACCATTTTCCTCATATTATCTGTCATCTCATGTAAAGTTATATGATTAATGCAATTTATTATAAAAGGTGACTAATAGGTCCATTGGGCCGGCCGCAAAACTCTTTGTTAAATTGTATTGTATTGTATAATAAACAATTATCTACTACATTTTGCTCTATCTACTATTAAATCAAATTTCTGCGTAATTTAGTAAAAAAACAAAAACATTTAATAATGCATACCTGAGTATAACAAAGATTACCCTGCGGCAATGCATTTACTGATTTGATGTTGTACTAATATAGTATGATCGGTGACTTGTGACTTCATAAACGCACAGATACGACCTACTGTAATAACTTGTTCTGTACTATAAAAAGCAATTAACTGCAGTTAAGGAACTCTTACCTTAGTATTTAAATTTCCTCTGCATGTAATTGATGCAATGTTTTACTTTAGTGATACAACACAGGTTTAATGTAGCACCTTTGTTGAGCTCAGTTGCATGTATGGCCAATTTGTCGTATATGGCGTCTCACCAAATATCTATATGTTTTTATATGTATTTTTGCCATTATTGTTTTGTCATTTTTATCCACAATTTGATCTAGTTTTTCATTGTCATAATTGAGCTTGCAATTTGTAACAATGCAATATGACAATGTGAGTGAAAATGTCAATCTGGAGGTTTACATATAAGAAGACAATCCTCTGTAGATAAGTAATCTACGTACAAAATTAACATAAAACCTATTGATGAAGACATGTGAAAATGTTTCATCCAGCTATTGGTTCACTTTAGAAGAAAGTTAGTTGATATCTTTCTCTTAAAGACAGTGAATTTTTATACTCTACTCGTACAGCTCCTTTTTGTCATTTTGTTATTGTATGACAGATTTAAAAGAGCATTACTTGAAAACACATTGAACAGAAGATAGTAATTTGGCTTTCAGATAATGGTCATATATCGTACATGTTTAGACCCTCGAGTGACAAATTATTTTTTTAAAAATCATTCTTGTTTTCCTCGGTCTGACCAGTGCGAGTTGTTCAAGTAAACATTCTTCAGGATATAGCAATGGGCCGAAAGTGAATATTGTATCTTCACTTTTGACACCTTATAAATTCCTCACGACAACTACTACACATAATAAATAACATTTTGAAGGCTAACAGTGATAATAATTTCAGAAAGGTTATTAGTATGGATCATTGCCAGTGCGTTCTTACTAGACACTGAATACACCGCCTACTGAGTTTTTGAAATATCTTTGAGAATCAAAAAAGGTCTCTTTAAGATTGTCAGCCTCAGTTGCTTTAACTTGATTACGGGATAACATTACAATCATTTAAACCGTTTCATTAATCTGTTATTCGGTCAATTCATTGGAATAAAACTAGTCTGGTCAGATAAAAGTTTTGGAAAGATTATTTTCTAAAAGAGTGCATATTATTTAAATATTCCCATTTTTTTACATTTAGATGTTGACTTCTGCTTAAGCCGGTGTTAGGGGGCGTGGACGGTAGCTTGAACTTTCCACTTAGTCCATGAACAGGTTTAATCAAACCGAGCCTGCAACATTTTCAATTTTGCCCTGTTTTGGGCGATTTTTCGGGATTCTCTTTTTTTTCTATTTTAGTATTCATGGTGAAGTAAAAGCATGCAAAGATGGGTTTTACTTATCAAATTTATTGAATCTAATTATACCAGAAATCAAATTAACATCAACTCTTACTCTGATTAATTTGGAGCTATACATGAGCTATATAGTTACACATAGCAATACAAACTATAGAAAATATAGGAATCCATATACAATACTAAATAAATAAATAAATTGCCATATTATTTCTTGTAAATACAGTCTTTACCCGGACTTGATAGTAAAAGAAAGTCTTTACATTTGTCATAACAGCTGATATTTATAATATTTGAGAAGAAATACATAATTCCATTTAAGATATTTACATAACAGAAATATACTCTGATTAAACGCCAGTATTATAAAGGATAATCAAGCATCGTTCATTAGAGCGTTCCCATCATTTTTTATTTACAAAAGCTTTGATGCTATCATCCTTTGCCTGCCACCAAGGAGCGGTAGGTCTGGGTGATTTGGTGCCCGTGTAGATAGAAGTGAAACACTGATCTCTGTATGTGACGATATTTTTCTCCTTATCATGCTCCCAGGTATAGAACATTTCTCTTGCCTTTGTAGCATCCGGGTAATAACCTACGTCTTTGCTCAAATCAGCAATAAACTTTGTCTGGAAATCTATTTCATCGTGACATTTTTTCAACTCGGAACAATTCTGACACCATCTCTGAGCATTTGATTTCATTTCACTGAGTGACTTGGGCTCATTGGAAATGTTACGGAGAATATATCTGTAAAGAAAAAAAATGTTTATTGTAAAAAGTAACTTTTCACAAGAAATTATCTAAATATAAAGGTCGGCGTTAATATAATGTCTAGAAGTAGGTCGAGTTCTTTAAAGATCCTGTATGTTGTGATCAAAGTGGTAAACCTATCTAGCTATAGTATATGCTTAATGAGGGTCCATCCGCCCGTAAGGGCACACTTTCGCTGTCGAGTACGGACCCCGGACATGTCACCAGTCATGCCCTTAAAGAGTTAATTTTGAAACACAAAGTGGTGATAATTTACCTCCATGCAATTTCCACGGAGTATTAGCCAAAGATATGAATTTTGAGCCAAAAGTAGGTCACTGTACGGCGGTCAATGAGAACCTAAATGTACAGTAACCCATGACAATATGAAAGGGTAGCCCTGAAAAAGGGCTGTTTGTGCCAGCAAAAGGCCTGCCGTCTAACCGTGCTAAGGGCTCACGCACCTTAGCACATCATCCTCGTCGACCCAAGCGCCTACTTTGTAGGGCCACTCCCCTCGGCTTTAGTCAGGACACCGGTAGTTAAGTACATGCAA
This sequence comes from Ruditapes philippinarum, assembly GCF_026571515.1. Lineage (NCBI taxonomy): Eukaryota > Metazoa > Mollusca > Bivalvia > Venerida > Veneridae > Ruditapes > Ruditapes philippinarum. The sequence goes on along the minus strand of NW_026863171.1, from coordinate 20,530 downwards.
GCTAAGTCGTGCCGCCTTATACGTAACCCCGAGCCTTACACGTAACATGCGAACTTGCCGCCTTAAACGTAGCATTGGTCTTTCAATCATCTGCCGATGCCCTGTGTCTTCTCAACGACGTACACGTACCGAGGGGAAGAGAGAAGAAGTGGTAAACCACACTTAGTGAAATTATATACATGTATATGTACATAATTATGCAAATAAAACAACTTTCAAACATCAAAAAAATATGTAAAATATGTACTGCAAATATTTGTGCGTATTATATGTAATCATTAAAATATATGCATTCATTTCTTATTGTAAAATTTGACTTAAACTTTATAGAAAATATTTTTTTATTACCTCCCTTTATTTATATGAAATGTTAAATTCGTTAATGTCTTTACAAATAATGCTTTTTGAAACCTTTAATATTGATAAATTTTAATTTGAGTAATTTGGGCATCATATTTATGATTTAAAACCATAAGAAATTGTGTAACAGGATCTGTAAGGCCATTTATAACACAAGATTTAACAAACATTTTCGAATATTATTCGAGTTTAACACGCGTTTTCAGCCAGCAGCTATTACTTACAAAATATAAGAACTAAATCTTGTGAGGTAAAAGATGATATTCAAAGAGAACTAATTATTTATTGTTAGATATATATTTTTCTTCCCCTTCATTTAAGTTCACTGACGAAAAAGCTGTTATATAAAGAAAATAACAAATTGCTTTATTCAAATTATATTTTCAATTAAAATTTTTCCTTAATCAAGAAAAGTTTTTGTCACCTCTTTAAAAATACTTTATCCAATCAAAGTAGTAATTGTAAACTTTAACACGTTTGAGTAGTCGATAACTTATGTATTGAACTTAAATAAATAAATGAAATAAAATACAATAAAAAGAACTCTTTTTTTGTAAAACGGCAGACGATATCAATTATCAGGAATGAGTTTCTAAAACTAATCCTTATAATTAAGTCTAGTGTTATTTGTTTTGGTTATTTTTCTTGTGTGGGTTTTTCTTTTCTTTATATAAAAAACGTACAAAATCAGTAAACGTATTCATTTTTCATATAGAAATGAATTCTATTGATATTGATCATGACTTATTAAGGGAAAGTAAATGTTAAAATACTGGTTATGTAAAGTTACCTAAGTTATTCCCCTTCACTTGTCACAGTGTATTCTATTGATAGGCATAACATAAAAGAAAATGTATTGTAGCTTAAATTGATAATGTTTGGTAAATTCTTATCTCATTAAACATTCTCACATCACATAAACCATTATTTTGTAATTATATATATTGATGTCATGTGTCATTTATGTATTATATGTTGAATTTGTATATGTAATATGGTGAGGAGCTTTTTATAATAAAGTTTCTGTTCTGTAATAAAGTTTCTGTTCTGTATATCATTTTATGTCAAGCTGTCCTCTTACTTGCAAATCCATAAAGCTTGAACATCAAACATTGTAAATGAGTAGAGCTGGTCCTGTATTCCCATGTAGAATAATTGGTTGTTCCCGCCTAGCAAATAGACCGACCCCTTATACAGATTGTCCGGAAACATGGACAGTGACGATTGCAGACGAAGCTTGCCTTCCATAAACGGAAACGAGTACTTGTAACCTGTACAGAAAATGACAGCATCTATTTCCGCGTTTGAACCATCTTTAAAGTATGCCACATTGCCATCGAATTTCTGGACCAATGGTCTTTCTTCAATCCCTTTCGGCCAGTTAAATCCCATCGGTTTTGTTCTCCATGTGCATACGACACTTTTTGCTCCGAATTTTAAACATTGAAGCGCCAAATCTTCTGCCGAATAGCTGGCACCAACAATCAATAAACGCTGGCCTTTGAATTCTTTAGCGTCACGAAAATTATGTACATGCTGTATTGTCCCTTCGAATGTATCAATTCCGGGTAAATCCGGGACATTAGGAACATTGAAAATCCCTGTCGCAACAATGACATAATCAAATGTTTCTTTTGATGATTGGTCAGTTTCGAGGTTTGTAATCTCTACAATGAACTTTTTGTCTAAATCGTTATACTCAACATGCCGCACTACTGTGTTGAATTTGATGTATGGTCTCAAATCTACATTGCTTGTCCAGCGGCCTAAAATTAAAAATTACAAATTACGGATGCAAGCATAAAATATGATAGTGTGACAGTACAATTTGTATTATATTTCTTGAAGTGCACTGGCTTAAAGTATAAGAAGAAATCCCTTGAAGACTATATCTTAAAGTATTTTGGCAGCCGTTATCATCTTATTGTGAGGGAATAACAAGGTAAAACAAGATTTATATTATTGAAACCCCTATTAATTCAAAGACGCTCGAGCAGATATTTGACTAGTGTGTAATTATTTCAAGTTGAATTATGCTTACGGTGTGCCAAACGTTTGTCAATTTAACATCATTATCTATGTCCATGCAACAATAACTATTAAAGTTAATATTTCTTGACCACATAGAGCACAGTAAATTTTAACAACATTTAAACATAGAGCACAGTCATATTTTACATTTAAACATGATATTGCGACAAAAGTGAGTAAATATCATGATACGAAACATTAATTAACACTTTTTTTGACTTCTTGATACATTTTTCATTCCTGTGAAGCGCGAAAAATTACATTAAGCATGAAGTAATCTAAATTCGAGCTTATACCCTCAAGATAATCCTTTATAACAGGTCTTGGTGGATATGAGGGAATGGCCTTCCCAAAATGTTTCTCAAATGTATAATCAGGAAATTCTAGACATTCTTTTGGACCATTTGACCACAGGTGTTTGTACATACCGGCATGACATGGTTCACCGTAACCATCGGTACCTGAAATACATGGCAGAAATATCATTTTAGAAAGTATCGCATTAAATTTATGATAGAAAATCAGTAGAGCTACTAAGGCTGCCTGAAGGGCGTAATAGTAAAAGGTGCGACTTTGGGAATTCAAGTGATTATGAAATGCTCAAATTGGGAGGTTTTTACTGATATCCAAAAGTATGTTATTTACGGGCATGCACATATGTGCAAAGGCAATAATCAGGCATGACCCTCAGAATTACATAATGGATATTGTTTGTCCATATATATTTTATACATTTTTCATTTTAAATACTTTTAGCTCTTTGCATAATTTATGCGACAACGCTTTGTTGTGAAATAAGAAAATAATTCAGCAACCACCAAAATGCATAAGCATACAGATAGGAAGAATTCTCTTTACATTAATAGCCCGCCCGCCTGCCAACACAAAATAACCTGTTCTCCATGAATAGTTCCACAGGCCGCCCCAAGATTTCTGTTTTTCGTAGCATACGACGTCAACATCATTGCCACTCTTCAGCTTTGAAAAGTTCCACAAAGCCGCCATTCCACTTGGCCCTGCTCCGATCACACATACCTTTTTCTTGTTTGCCATATTCATTGAGAGAGACACTTAAATGAAAAAAAAATTTAGTACTTAGTATTTTAAAGTACTAACCCTTTTTGTTGTGTACACAAATGAACTACTGCATGTAACTGACATTATACTTGGCGTTTTCTGAAATACGAATTATAAGTTTTGTCGCTGCACGTCAGCAGATTCCATGCATACGTTTGCAGCTCATTGCTTTTATACACTGCCCGAACTTTTACTTTTTCATTAGCAAGCTTACGAAATGCCGGTAGTTCAATGTATACTTCACCGGCTCCACTGAGGTTTTTTTTTCATGACGTGACTTGAAATAAGTTTTTGAGATTAACGTTTCATTTGTTGATGTTCTAGACAAATAACTTGTGCGCAAAATTTCAGATCATTCGCTAATTTCTTTTTATATCAGAATGAGTATTCTTATTGTATAAAATACCAAAAACTGAAAAGCATGGCAACGCTTTTCGCCCGAATCTGGCTTAGAATAGTACAAGAATACCGTTAACAATTTATTTCTCTGAATATTTCTTAATTATCTTTAGAATATCGTTCTGTTTAAGTGCCCTAACTGATCTATGTAAGAAATTAAGATTTTATGATTTTAGGTTTTTAGACCCCAGCGGAGCTCCTTTAATTACATCGTAGCAGAGAATCAGCACACAACACTGAAACTGTTCATATGCCTAATGAAATAAAAACACAATTTTACTTTAACAAAAAACAAACAAAAATGCAATTAGCTATCTACAATAACATGACGTCTGCAATTCAACTGATCGCGTGATTTCGAACCCGCTTAACTTGTACCAACAGTCGACATTATACTAAATGCACAGTGTGATAGATTGGCAGATTAGCAAATACATTAAAATTGAAAACAGTCCTTTACCGTGCACATTTAAATCATCCTGCTACCGAACAAAAAATAAGGATATCACAAATTAGTTTTGAGGATATCTACAAATTAAGTAGATATTTATGCAATGAAGCAAGAAAAGCAGACGGCAAAAAATTGACAAACTAGTTATCTGAGCGACATCTAGGTGACTCTTTCAACGTCAAGTCAAGCATACATAAGTGAAGTTCAAGAGCCGGAGAACTATTTGATCGACCACAACTATCACAGCTTCTCTTTAAACGACTTTTATTGTTACCTCCTTTTAGAAAGACATTGCAATGATTGCATACAATTTTAGTGAAAGTAGATAAGCTGTGATCATGTAATTGACGCTTTAAACTTAGAATAGAATCTATAAATTATGGTACAGCTTTGAAAGATGGTTGCACAAAGCGAAGCAGTTAATGACCTTTTTCTGAAATTTTAATTGCAATTACCATTTCTTATGGACACCAGATATGGCATGAAGAATGTTTAATGAAATACTAAATAAAAAGTTGAATTCGTCTACTTTGACAGGAAAGATACGATATTTTACTGACAACTTCACCATTTTAACCTGAATTAAATATTTTGGCTGCATATGAGAAAAGTATTTATTCATAACAGCGTGCAACTTAAAAGAAAATATCTGATGAAAAATGTCTCAAGGTTGTTATATTTGCACAAATTAATTACATTGGGATTCTCGGGGAATAGAATATTGTACATACATTATGGGTAGTTTGTTAAGATAAATAATGAGAAAAGTTAGTCTTTGTGGTGGAATTAATATCCCTTGCTTAAATATATTAAGACGGCGAATCCAGTATGTTTCGCGTGATTAAGGTAGAACGCGACACTTTGCGAACTTTCGAGTAGCGTCTTGAAAATTGGCATGCAGAAATATGACCATATTTCTGATTTGATTCCGTTGATTTTATTCCAATAGCTTCAGCCAATTTTTGTACACACGACGTCAAAGTTGACCATCAAAGCCCGTTTTTGAACATGACGTCGTTGCATATCCTTGGCAACTGTTACGGGTATTTCAACGTCCTTGGCGGACAAAATATCTAAAATTCTAAAGCATTCGACGGAAATTATTTTTTCCTGTAAGCTGATATAAAATTTATCGTTTTACGACTTAAAATGTTTGAAAAATGGAAAGAATACTGTAAATTTTGTGTAGAATTTGACGTTCAGTTAGCCGCATTTTTTCGGCTTAAAACCGGCTTATTAAAAAATCCTGAAATAAATTTTGATTTTTTTCTTTAAACGTCCTTTAAAATGTATACTTAGTCAAAATAACTAAAAAAAATAGGGGGTCACCGACTCATTATTCCCCCACCCCTTTGGATAAAAAGTCACGCTATCACGGGGCGTTTGATATTTTGATGTTATTAAAACGATCGCCCTGTGTCAAAATCCCGCTATTAACGGCATTTTACGCTTTTATGACCACTGCAGAAAATATATTGTTACAATAAAGGGTACGGAATTCCGTATATTATAGATAGACAGGTAAAAAATAAGTGAAATCTGAATACTTAGATGTACGGGACCGTATATAATGCAATACGTATATGACTAATATACCGTGATCCGTACACTCGTAATATGCAGGAACTTTGAATGAAGTTCGTATTTACTAAAACACGTATTCTTTTTAATTACACGGTCAGATATTACCAAAATATGATTTTTTTTTATTCATGTTAATACAGATTTGTAAATAAGACAGAGAATAAAGATGTACTTCAGAATTACCCATTTTCTACAAGAGGAAAAAAAATAGTCTGATCTGACATTTGTCAGAATAACATTAAATAGTAAAACTTTGAGTAAAATGTAATATTTCCCGGTTTTATTAACATGTCAGTTTGCATTTTGATTAAATGGTCGGTGAACAGAACATATAAAACATCGGCAGATCCTCTACAGTGCCCGTGGTATGTACAGACAGAAAAAATGACAATATATATTGAAATATCTTTATTTTGTATAAAGATTTACAACGCAACACTCCTATGTGCAGTATCTATCTCAGGACCGCCGGTTCGCGTATATGTTCTGCTAAACATCCGCAGACGTGTATTTACAGCGTTTCATTATATTTCATGTTTAAAGTACTGTTTCTAAATTTTCCTGTTCAAAATAAATTCTACCATAAATTTACAGTGTATATAGTGAATAATGAATATTTGCAAAGGCCGATTTGATAGTTATGTTTTTAATACAGCGTTTATAGTGAATCCTCAATTAATCGTCATTTTTAACATTATGATGTTCTAAAATGGTAACCAAAACGAGAGAATTTTTGTATTAAAGATGTTTATTTACTTGTAGAATCGAACGTGCTACATCTGTAAGCCAACACCCACTGATCTAATGTTGCTTCATCCTAATATAATTGACTAAATTTCATTTATGAACCGTATATTTTAATTTGTCAATATTTCGCCAATTATTTAGCATATACCCTGTCAAATTGTTGCGATAGTTTTTGATAACAAGTGAAATTCAAATTCTGGTTATTAATAGTTGAAATGAAATATGTATCACTCACAGTATATCACTCATAGTTTGGGTAATGCAAAATGTACTAATTAACTATCATGGGCTTGGTCGAAGTGCAATATTATCAATATTTACGGGAAATTCAATCATGAATTAATACGTAGTCTAAAAGAAATTCTTCAAATCTAGACAATTTTTGTTACATATCTTGCAAGTTTCGTAAAACTGCTGGCAGTTCCTTTTTGCTCAAGTAACATGTTATATTGAAATGTACCTGTATTTAGACTTTACTAGTCTGGGTTCCAGTCTTTGCTCAGAAATTGTGACGTGCTCGTAGGAAATGATGGCGTATTTTAAGCGAATAAGCAAAATATCAAACGCCTAAATTTTAAGCTAATAAGCAAAATATCAAATTTTAAATATAAATATGTATGCTTTTTTATCGTCAGGTCTCATTTTAAATTTTAAGAATTTGTAATGGAACACTGTTGTTGTTATTTTATATGTATAAGTTAAACTCTAGAACAATTCTCCTGAAAAAGCTGAACATTATTGCCGCACTTTGAAGTCTCAAACGTATCTGAATACGTCGAATTTCGTTACAAAATTACTCACGGGGTGGGGGAAATAAAGTCTCGTGTACCGAAAAATTTGAGTCGGTGACCCCCTAATTTTTTTAATTATTTTGACTAAGTATATATTTTAAAGGATGTTCAAAAGAAAAAAATCAAAAAATTTATTCAGGAATTTTTTAATAAGACACTTTAAAGCCGAAAATTGCGACTAAACTGAACGTCACATTTTACACAAAATTGACAATTTTTCTTTCCATTTCTCAAACATTTTTTCGGCGTAAAACAATAAATTTTATATCAGCTTAAAGGAAATGATAATTTCTGTCGAATGCTGTAAGATTTTAGATATTTTGTCCGCCAATGGCGTTGAAATTACCCGTAACAGTTGCCAATGATACGCAACGACGTCATGTTCAAAAACGGGCTTTGATGGTCAACTTTGACGTCATGTGTACAAAAATTGGCTGAAACTATTGAAATAAAATCAACGAAATCCAATTAGAAATATGGTCAATATTTTGCAGGCCAATTTTCAAGACGCTACTCGAAAGTTCGCAAAGTGTCGCGTTCTACATAACAACAGAAGATTTGCCAGTGTAACCCTAACGTTTTTAACGTTTTAACGTTTTCGGGTTTGAACATACTGTCTTATGCGCATTTCGCAGGACAGCTGCTAGGGAGAAGGTATACGCTTTGGTAAAGAGATGAGATGAGTAACTACATGTATATCGTTCCCTTCGTTGTGTGGCACCATGTCGAGAACACGTTGTGGTCAGTTTACTCCTTCGTGGTGAAACAAAATCATTTTGCCCTATTTAGGAAATCTTGCAATGATCCATGGAACAAGTTTCGGAAATATTGTTCATACTGGCTTCCAGCTAAATTACATGTAGGTGACTGATATTCCAGCTATATTTTATAAAAAATATAAAACTGGTGAAAAGGAAAATTTTACTGCAATACAATTTCTGAGAAACTGATTTTAATGCAAAACTCGTCGTGCAGTTTTTTTTCCCCATTCATTGTTGATTCTTTATATCATTTATTTCCATTATGAAAATTTCTACAATCCCCGACCATTGATTGTTAATGAATGAATGAATGAATGAATGAATGAATGAATGTAATTAATTAATTAATTAATTTATTAAATTATTAATTTATTAATTAATTAATTTATTTATTTATCAATTTATTTATTTTTATGTATTTTTGAATTAGAATAATAGAATAGTTTGTTGCTTTTTTTAGACTCTTCCTTTTAAAATAAGTTATAAATCAGTTTATTTTCCAAATAAATAAAATGTCTTATAGAGATACTAATATTATGAAAGAAAGACTGGTGTAGAAAGACTGGTGTATTTCAAGCCTTATCGATTTGATATTAAAGCTTTACATTTGTCTTTAATTTGCATTGTACAACATAATTAATACACGTTTCTAAATAATAATGATAATTAAGGCTTTTCTAGCAAACGTAGATAAAAGGACACTGAAAAGAAGGTATGCATCGTAATTTCATAAATGAAAAGAAAAAAACATACCCGAGAATAACAAATATCACCCTGCGACAAAATGTTTGTAAGCTGGAATGAACCTTAAGTAAATTCTGCTTATATGATTTGTGGTGCGTGACTACATATATACGAGATAGATACTGTTTTGCTGAACTGCAAATTATACATATAAGTATTATTCAGGCGTGCAAAATAAATAAAATAAATAATAAAAACGCATGCAAAATCTTCATACATGTGTGACAAAACTTTATGACTTTGTCACTAAATTCTGTACAGTATTGTGCATCGAGCTGATTTCTAAATAATATTTATGTTCCTCTGGCTGCCGTTCTTGTTCATTATTTGATTAGTGACAAATTACTACCTTCTAGTCTACCACCATGTCAATTTAAAGATTAAGATGTAATTTTCCTCAAGACTTCCTTGTCTTTTATTTGACGTATAAATTATGATTAACATACGTTTTAATATCGCAGGAATTACTGTTTATTACCTTATTCTCCTTTTTAGTTTTTTATCGCCCAAGAATAATAACTTTTCATTTTTACAACATTACCCACGCCTTTGAAAAACATACGTCAAGCAAACTGAAACAAAAAAATAGTATGCATTAAGCTATTTGTTTGTATAATAAATCGATTCAACATTCATACTAAAATATATTTTCTTCAAATTCACTCAATAAGACTTTAAAAAATTTGTCAAAATATTTTTCTTGAATGTAGGAAATGATGATGGTTCATTGAGTTCTTTTTACTCATAATCTTACTTGGTCTTTATATTCGTAACATACCTTTACTCCTCGTGCTGTGCTTCAACTTCATTATCTAACTCACAACCAATTTCGTCATCAATGTTTTTGTCTTTATCATGAGTAAGTGCTGCATTTCCCGTGTAATCAAACTATGAAGGGGGCAAGTCGTTGTTTCCTTGAGCAAGAAACTTCACACTCATTGCTCAGTACTGGTTGGTTCCAGGAACGGATTCGAAAGTGTGTCTATAAGCTTATAGCTTCCTACACAATCGAACTAAAAATAAATTCTGTATAAACCAACTGTGAAGGCCCTTCGAGTAAGTTTTCAACGTTATTGCTATGTTGCCTCTAATGATTTGCTTCTTATCATTTTCTAGCTCGTCGTGATCTTATTTTAACACTTTTTAGTAGTAACTAATACCAGTTTTGAAAGCGTATTCTTTCTAAAAAGCCTTCTTGTCTTTCTTTGACTTTCTCAGCCGATTTCTAACATATTTCCAAGTCTTCATCTTCCACTTTGGAATATTTTTCACTTTACAAGAAGTTTCTTATGCTTTGAACTGTTTTCGTAACAAAAATGAAACAATTTCTTTATTTCTTGTTAGAAAGGTCGTGAAAACTTTCGTAATTATCTATTTTATCTGGCATATTTCATTCAACTTAAATGCATATACAACTTTTAGCCTACCATAATTCTATCTTTCTACTTCTGATATTCGGTAAGTATGATTGCAGTGATAGACTACTAAGTATATTCTTTTTTTTCGTTGAAATCTTTGCAGTGATTATTTAGTTGCATTCAAATAAATACGAAGGTCATTCAATAAATTTTGTCACTGGGTTCAAATTTTGTGCCTACTTTTATAAAAAGAAATCTATTTTAAACCCATTCTACCGAAACGCATTTTTGTAATCTCTCTCTCCAATTTCAAAATGCTAAAAAATAATATTCTTTTGGAATACGTATGTCGGAGACACTGAAAAATTGCGCTGGCCAAAGAACTGCTGGACGTATATCTTTTATCAGAAAGAATTTTCATTGGTCTGGGAAATAGAAAGAAGCCACAGGCACTTAAGTCAATAGATAAATGCCGATGGTTTACAACTTTAACAATTTCAGATGCCAAAGAAGACTTGACAGTCTCGCTTTTGTGAGAGGAGGCATTGTCATGTAAAACTGAACTGACCATCCGTGAACGCCTTGTATTGTAAAATGCGTTCACTTTTTTCAGTTCATAATTCGTGTAGAAAAGTGACTGTGTGACCAGATGGACAGGGAACTTGAACGACTGGTCAATTGGGATTAAAGAAAACCGCATGGTCCTTTTGGCAATGCAGGACCGTTTTTTATCTTTTCGCAATCACTGTTATCGGTCCTTCTTTGAGGCTCAAACATATGCACTCAAGTTTCATCACCTATCAGTCTATCAGTATGTTAGAAACAATCAATCAGTCTTTATGTTTTCAGGACTTTTTAGGCACGCTGCTTAAGGCGCGTTGAAGCTATATCAAGCCTAATGCGACATTTAACCTTTTACCCCATGAGCATATTACGAAAAATGGCCGTTTTCATTGAAAAGCCTCCTTTTACAAGTTCAAACTGCTATGAAACTATGAAAAATGCTTCAATACTGATGAAACTTGGCACAAATGTTGACTACGCCATAGCCTCTGTAACAGCATGCTCAATCTTAAATTTCCTGTTACCATGGCAACGGGGGACGTCTCAAAATTGCCAAAAATTACTATTTTGCATTGGTTTTTTTTCCATAAAAACTGATTTCAAAGTGCTGCAACTTCTCAATGAATATGCCTTTTCAGCGTCGGTTACTAGTTACCCTAAGATCGACCTGAGGCCATTTTTAGCCTGTCACATTTCCAAAATTTTCTTGGCACACCCCCTTCTGGCAACCCCCTGATGTAACATTTAGATGGGGGACGGCGCCGAAAAGTTGGTCACTTTTTTAACAACATTTCTCAAACGAAAACCAGTGTTTGGGGTCTAATTAGGGCATTTTTTCACTGTTTGAGGCCTCAAAAAAAAGGGGGAGGGCAAAAAGCCGTCGAAACACGCTTATATAAGGGAAAAGGTTAATGTACCTTCAAATTTCAATTTTGTCTGATGTACCACATAGTCAGTGGATTAGTCAGCGTAAGTTTTTCGAATTGAAATATCTCATTCATTTTACAACCAAACTGAATGAAACAATGCATTATAGTAAGCTATAAAACACCTATTCAACTGCAAATAGTGTTTTAAAGACCGAGGATAAAACTAAGGAATCTATAAGTGGCATAACTTATCAAATGATACCATGCCGACGAGAATTTACCCCGTTTAAATGACATTTCACTGTTACATGGGACAGAAAGTTGAAACATCTAATCAAAATTAAGCAGGTATATCGTCAACTAGTCAGCGTAATAATTCAGTAGATTATTTTTTCTAAATTAATAAAGTCTTACCCATATCAATTACAAAATCCTCATATTTTCTGACTCTCCACCAAATATGTAACAAAGACTGTATTGGTACAAAAATACTATTATTTATTATGTTATATTTTAACAATGATCCCTGCAAAATATGGCAGGGAAATATTTCAACTACAAAAATCCATTAAACAAAGATAGGGATAAACAATAGATTGTGTTTGCTTTGCCAAGTCTTCCAAACGAAATACTGTAAAAATATATTCCACTTTTTATTCAACTTTATAAAAAGTATTCTTACCATGGTAAATATTTTAGTAGAAAATGTAATAACCAAAAAGTTTTAACATTTATGAGGAGGGATAATTTATACATGTGTGTATACCTGTTTATTACATCTATATGCAAGATACACTTTTACTTCACATTTGCTTGAATTGTTAGTCTTCATTATTAATTTAAGGCAAAAGACATTAGATACTGTGATCGTATAAATGTTCAAACCATGTAAAATTATTTCATGTATATATACATTTTGTATAAGATAACAACTTGTTCTGAATTAATATCATACAATAAAGCACGGAGGATTCGTTAAGTGAAGATAATATTATTTCTTTCTGTAATATGATGTAATAAAGATACTTTATGCCTTTACACAAATATAAGAATCAGACCTTACAATTCCACCGCAGTAAGATTTGATATATATTGTCGTTTTGTTGTGTTCACTACACTCAAAATCATATTCATGCAAAGTTGAGTAAGCTCTATAAAAATGTCACAAAGATTATATAACAAGATATATTTATACAAAAATAAATATATGACTTAGACAATGATAAATATATTGAGGAATGAAATAAGAATAGAACAACATATGTACCAGAGTATCAAATAAATCATTCGTGTTACAGTATAATCTATAACATTTTTTTCATTATTCTAAAGAAAAACAAATAAGCGCAACAGTTGCAAGCAGCTTTAGAAGCAGTTAATGTCAATTTGGAGGTTTACATTTAATATAACAATCATCTGTAGATAAGTAATCTACGTACACAATTAACATAAAACCTATTGATGAAGACATGCTAAAATGTTTCATCCAGCTATTGGTTCACTTAAGAAGAAAATTATTTGATATATTTCTCTTAAAGACAGTGAAATTTATATACTCTACTCGTATAGCTCCTTTTGTCATTTTGTTATTGTATGACATATTTAAAAGAGCATTACTTGAAAACACATTGAACAGAAGATAGTAATTTGGCTTACAAAATATGGTCTAATATCGTACATGTTTAGAGCCTCGAGTGACAAACTATTTTTTTTAAAATCATTCTTGTTTTTCTCTGTCTGACCCGTGCGAGTTGTTCAAGTGATATAACAATGGGCCGAAAGTGAATATTGTATCTTCACTTTTGACACCTTATAAATTCCTCAATCAACTAATACACATAATAATTAACATTTTGAAGGCTAGCAGAGATAATAATTTCATAATATTGATTTTCATAATATTGATGAAATATGTCTCAAGGTTGTTATATTTGCACAAATTAATTACATTGGGATTCTCAGGGAATTGAATATTGTACAAATAATATCGGTAGTTTGCTAAAATAAATAATGAGAAAAGTTAGTCTTTGTTGCGGAATTAATATTCCTTTCTCAACTATATTACGACGTCGAATCCAGTATGTTTCGCGTGATTAAGGTAGAACGCGACACTTTGCGAACTTTCGAGTAGCGTCTTGAAAATTGGCATGCAGAAATATGACCATATTTCTGATTTGATTCCGTTGATTTTATTCCAATAGCTTCAGCCAATTTTTGTACACACGACGTCAAAGTTGACCATCAAAGCCCGTTTTTGAACATGACGTCGTTGCATATCCTTGGCAACTGTTACGGGTATTTCAACGTCCTTGGCGGACAAAATATCTAAAATTCTAAAGCATTCGACGGAAATTATTTTTTCCTGTAAGCTGATATAAAATTTATCGTTTTACGACTTAAAATGTTTGAAAAATGGAAAGAATACTGTAAATTTTGTGTAGAATTTGACGTTCAGTTAGCCGCATTTTTCGGCTTAAAACCGGCTTATTAAAAAAATCCTGAAATAAATTTTTGATTTTTTTCTTTAAACGTCCTTTAAAATGTATACTTAGTCAAAATAACTAAAAAAAATAGGGGGTCACCGACTCATTATTCCCCCCACCCCTTTGGATAAAAGTCACGCTATCACGGGGCGTTTGATATTTTGATGTTATTAAAACGATCGCCCTGTGTCAAAATCCCGCTATTAACGGCATTTTACGCTTTTATGACCACTGCAGAAAATATATTGTTACAATAAAGGGTACGGAATTCCGTATATTATAGATAGACAGGTAAAAATAAGTGAAATCTGAATACTTAGATGTACGGGACCGTATATAATGCAATACGTATATGACTAATATACCGTGATCCGTACACTCGTAATATGCAGGAACTTTGAATGAAGTTCGTATTTACTAAAACACGTATTCTTTTTAATTACACGGTCAGATATTACCAAAATATGATTTTTTTTATTCATGTTAATACAGATTTGTAAATAAGACAGAGAATAAAGATGTACTTCAGAATTACCCATTTTCTACAAGAGGAAAAAAAATAGTCTGATCTGACATTTGTCAGAATAACATTAAATAGTAAAACTTTGAGTAAAATGTAATATTTCCCGGTTTTATTAACATGTCAGTTGCATTTTGATTAAATGGTCGGTGAACAGAACATATAAAACATCGGCAGATCCTCTACAGTGCCCGTGGTATGTACAGACAGAAAAAATGACAATATATATTGAAATATCTTTATTTTGTATAAAGATTTACAACGCAACACTCCTATGTGCAGTATCTATCTCAGGACCGCCGGTTCGCGTATATGTTCTGCTAAACATCCGCAGACGTGTATTTACAGCGTTTCATTATATTTCATGTTTAAAGTACTGTTTCTAAATTTTCCTGTTCAAAATAAATTCTACCATAAATTTACAGTGTATATAGTGAATAATGAATATTTGCAAAGGCCGATTTGATAGTTATGTTTTTAATACAGCGTTTATAGTGAATCCTCAATTAATCGTCATTTTTAACATTATGATGTTCTAAAATGGTAACCAAAACGAGAGAATTTTTGTATTAAAGATGTTTATTTACTTGTAGAATCGAACGTGCTACATCTGTAAGCCAACACCCACTGATCTAATGTTGCTTCATCCTAATATAATTGACTAAATTTCATTTATGAACCGTATATTTTAATTTGTCAATATTTCGCCAATTATTTAGCATATACCCTGTCAAATTGTTGCGATAGTTTTTGATAACAAGTGAAATTCAAATTCTGGTTATTAATAGTTGAAATGAAATATGTATCACTCACAGTATATCACTCATAGTTTGGGTAATGCAAAATGTACTAATTAACTATCATGGGCTTGGTCGAAGTGCAATATTATCAATATTTACGGAAATTCAATCATGAATTAATACGTAGTCTAAAAGAAATTCTTCAAATCTAGACAATTTTTGTTACATATCTTGCAAGTTTCGTAAACTGCTGGCAGTTCCTTTTTGCTCAAGTAACATGTTATATTGAAATGTACCTGTATTTAGACTTTACTAGTCTGGGTTCCAGTCTTTGCTCAGAAATTGTGACGTGCTCGTAGGAAATGATGCGTATTTTAAGCGAATAAGCAAAATATCAACGCCTAAATTTTAAGCGAATAAGCAAAATATCAACGCCTAAATCCCAGGCTAAGATTTTAAATATATAAATATGCTTTTTCATCATAAGGTCTCATTTTAAATTTTAAGTATTTGCAATGGAACATTGTTGTTGTTGTTTTATATGTATAAGTTAAACTCTAGAACAATTCTCCTGAAAAGCTGAACATTATTGCCGCACTTTGAAGTCTCAAACGTATCTGAATACGTCGAATTTCGTTACAAAATTACTCACGGGGTGGGGGAAATAAAGTCTCGTGTACCGAAAAATTTGAGTCGGTGACCCCCTAATTTTTTTAATTATTTTGACTAAGTATATATTTTAAAGGATGTTCAAAGAAAAAAATCAAAAATTTATTCAGGAATTTTTTAATAAGACACTTTAAAGCCGAAAATTGCGACTAAACTGAACGTCACATTTTACACAAAATTGACAATTTTCTTTCCATTTCTCAAACATTTTTCGGCGTAAAACAATAAATTTTATATCAGCTTAAAGGAAATGATAATTTCTGTCGAATGCTGTAAGATTTTAGATATTTTGTCCGCCAATGGCGTTGAAATACCCGTAACAGTTGCCAATGATACGCAACGACGTCATGTTCAAAAACGGGCTTTGATGGTCAACTTTGACGTCATGTGTACAAAAATTGGCTGAAACTATTGAAATAAAATCAACGAAATCCAATTAGAAATATGGTCAATATTTTGCAGGCCAATTTTCAAGACGCTACTCGAAAGTTCGCAAAGTGTCGCGTTCTACATAACAACAGAAGATTTGCCAGTGTAACCCTAACGTTTTAACGTTTTAACGTTTTCGGGTTTGAACATACTGTCTTATGCGCATTTCGCAGGACAGCTGCTAGGGAGAAGGTATACGCTTGGTAAAGAGATGAGATGAGTAACTACATGTATATCGTTCCCTTCGTTGTGTGGCACCATGTCGAGAACACGTTGTGGTCAGTTTACTCCTTCGTGGTGAAACAAAATCATTTTGCCCTATTTAGGAAATCTTGCAATGATCCATGGAACAAGTTTCGGAAATATTGTTCATACTGGCTTCCAGCTAAATTACATGTAGGTGACTGATATTCCAGCTATATTTTATAAAAAATATAAAACTGGTGAAAAGGAAAATTTTACTGCAATACAATTTCTGAGAAACTGATTTTAATGCAAAACTCGTCGTGCAGTTTTTTTCCCCATTCATTGTTGATTCTTTATATCATTTATTTTCCATTATGAAAATTTCTACAATCCCCGACCATTGATTGTTAATGAATGAATGAATGAATGAATGAATGAATGAATGAATTAATTAATTAATTAATTAATTAATTAATTAATTTATTAATTATTAATTTATTAATTAATTAATTTATTTATTTATCAATTTATTTATTTTTTATGTATTTTTGAATTAGAATAATAGAATAGTTTGTTGCTTTTTTAGACTCTTCCTTTTAAAATAAGTTATAAATCAGTTTATTTTCCAAATAAATAAAATGTCTTATAGAGATACTAATATTATGAAAGAAAGACTGGTGTAGAAAGACTGGTGTATTTCAAGCCTTATCGATTTGATATTAAAGCTTTACATTTGTCTTTAATTTGCATTGTACAACATAATTAATACACGTTTCTAAATAATAATGATAATTAAGGCTTTTCTAGCAAACGTAGATAAAGGACACTGAAAAGAAGGTATGCATCGTAATTTCATAAATGAAAAGAAAAAAACATACCCGAGAATAACAAATATCACCCTGCGACAAAATGTTTGTAAGCTGGAATGAACCTTAAGTAAATTCTGCTTATATGATTTGTGGTGCGTGACTACATATATACGAGATAGATACTGTTTTGCTGAACTGCAAATTATACATATAAGTATTATTCAGGCGTGCAAAATAAATAAAATAAATAATAAAAACGCATGCAAAATCTTCATACATGTGTGACAAAACTTTATGACTTTGTCACTAAATTCTGTACAGTATTGTGCATCGAGCTGATTTCTAAATAATATTTATGTACCTCTGGCTCCCATTCTTGTTCATTATTTGATTAAAGACAAATGACTACCTTCTGGTCTACCACCATGCCAATTTAAAGATTAAGATATAATTATTTTCCTCGAGACTTCCTTGTCTTTTATATAACGTATAAATTATGATCAAAATAAGATTCAATATCGCAGGAATCACTGTTTAGTACCTTATTCTCCTTTTTATTTTTTATCTCCTGAGAATAATAACTTTTCGTTTTTACAACCTTACCCAAGCCTTTGATAAACACACACCAAGCAAACTGAAACAAACATTTATTATGAATTAAGCTGTTTGTTTGTACAATAAATCAATAGATAAGATCATTCATAGCATTCAAACTAAAATATGTTTCCTTCATATTCACTCCATTAGACTTTAAAAAAATTGTCAAAATATTTTTCTTGAATTAAGGAAATGATGATGGTTCATCGGTTTCTTTTTACACAAAATATTACTTGGTCTTTATACCCGTAACATACCTTTACTACTCGTGCTGTGCTTCAACTTCATTATATAACTCACAACCCTTTTTGTATATTCATCGTCAATGTATTTGTCTTAACCATGAATCAGTGCTGCATTTCCCGTGTCATCAAACTGTGAAGGGGGCAAGTCGTTGTTTCCTTGAGCAAGAAACTTCACACTCATTGCTCAGTACTGGTTGGTTCCAGGAACGGATTCGAAAGTGTGTCTATAAGCTTATAGCTTCCTACACAATCGAACTAAAAATAAATTCTGTATAAACCAACTGTGAAGGCCCTTCGAGTAAGTTTTCAACGTTATTGCTATGTTGCCTCTAATGATTTGCTTCTTATCATTTTCTAGCTCGTCGTGATCTTATTTTAACACTTTTAAGTAGTAACTTATGCCAGTTTTGAAAGCGTATTCTTTCTAAAAAGCCTTCTTGTCTTTCTTTGACTTTCCCAGCCGATTTCTAACATATTTCCAAGTCTTCATCTTCCACTTTGGAATATTTTTCACTTTACAAGAAGTTTCTTATGCTTTGAACTGTTTTCGTAACAAAAATGAAACAATTTCTTTATTTCTTGTTAGAAAGGTCGTGAAAACTTTCGTAATTATCTATTTTATCTGGCATATTTCATTCAACTTAAATGCATATACAACTTTTAGCCTACCATAATTCCATAATTCTACTTTTGATATTCGGTAAGTATGATTGCAGTGATAGACTACTAGTACAAATATATTCCTTTTTTTCGTTGAAATCTTTGTAGTAAAAACTTAGTTGCATTTATATAAATACGAAGGTCATTCAATAAATTTTGTCACTGGGTTCAAATTTTGTGCCTGCTTTTATAAATGATATTTTCTATTATAGACCTTCAAACTATTTCCCCTCTACCGAAATGCATTTTTTGTAATATCTCATTCCAGTTTCGAAAAGCTGAAAAATAATTTTCTTTTGGAATAATTATGTCGACGACACTGAAAAAATGCGCTGGCAAAAGAACTGCTGGACGTATATCTTTTATCAGAAAGTATTTTCATTTGTCTGGGAAACAGAAAGAAGAAGTCGCAGGGACTTAAGTCAATAGATAAATGCCGATGGTTTACAACTTTAACAATTTCAGACGCCAGAGAAGACTTGACAGTCTCGCTTTTGTGAGAGGAGGCATTGTCATGTAAAACTGAACTGACCATCCGTGAACGCCTTGTATTGTAAAATGCGTTCACTTTTTTCAGTTCGTGTAGAAAAGTGACTGTGTGACCAGATGGACAGGGAACTTGAACGACTGGTCAATTGGGATTAAAGAAAACCGCATGGTCCTTTTGGCAATGCAGGACCGTTTTTTATCTTTTCGCAATCACTGTTATCGGTCCTTCTTTGAGGCTCAAACATATGCACTCAAGTTTTCATCCACCTATCAGTCTATCAGTATGTTTTAGAAACAATCAATCAGTCTTTATGTTTTCAGGACTTTTTAGGCACGCTGCTTAAGGCGCGTTGAAGCTATATCAAGCCTAATGCGACATTTAACCTTTTACCCCATGAGCATATTACGAAAAAATGGCCCGTTTTCATTGAAAAGCCTCCTTTTACAAGTTCAAACTGCTATGAAACTATGAAAAATGCTTCAATACTGATGAAACTTGGCACAAATGTTGACTACGCCATAGCCTCTGTAACAGCATGCTCAATCTTAAATTTCCTGTTACCATGGCAACGGGGACGTCTCAAAATTGCCAAAAATTACTATTTTGCATTGGTTTTTTTCCATAAAACTGATTTCAAAGTGCTGCAACTTCTCAATGAATATGCCTTTTCAGCGTCGGTTACTAGTTACCCTAAGATCGACCCCCTGAGGGCCATTTTTAGCCTGTCACATTTCCAAAAAATTTTCTTGGCACACCCCCTTCTGGCAACCCCTGATGTAACATTTGGATGGGGGACGGCGCGCCGAAAAGTTGGTCACTTTTTTAAACAACATTTTCTATCAAACGAAAACCAGTGTTTGGGGTCTAAATAGGGCATTTTTTCACTGTTTGAGGCCTCAAAAAAAAGGGGAGGGCAAAAAAAAGCGTCGAAACACGCTTATATAAGGGAAAAGGTTAAATTCCTTT